>NC_042970.1:75679684-75747184 GCF_901001165.1 Salmo trutta | reverse complement strand
CTTGTCGAGCTTTACACCACTCCAGCCGACGCTTGGCATTGCGCATGGTGATCTTAGGCTTGTGTGCGGCTGCTCGGCCATGGAAACTCCCGACTAACAGTTCTTGTGCTGACGTTGCTTCCGGATGAAGTTTGGAACTTGGTAGTGAGTGTTGCAACCGAGGACAGACTATTTTTACGCACTACGTGCTTCAGTACTCGGCGGTTGATTTTATACACAGCTGAAATGGCTGAATCCACTAATTTGAAGGGGTGTCCACATACTTTTGTATATATAGTGTACAACACCCACGTACACACACACACACACACACACACACACACACACACACACACACACACACACACACACACACTCACGGGTTGGTGGTGGACAGTATGAAACAGGAGCTGAACGGGGGCATTGGTTTGGGACCATCTTCATCGCCCCCTTCATCCTCCTCTTCCTCCTTCTTCTCCTCATCCTTCTTTTTCTGGTCTGTGTTAGCGTTCTTGTTCACTGAGATGAAGAGAGAGGAAAAAAGGGGAGAGCGAGAGAGAGAGAGAGAGAGAGAGAGAGATGAAGAGAGTCAAGAGAGTGTGTCAAAGTATTAGAATGATCCAAAATTCTACATTCACTACCCATACAAAAACTCTCTCACACACACACACACACACACACACACACACACACACACACACACACACACCCCACCTTCCCCCCACACACCCACCTTGCAGGATGGCATTGGTGGAGGGATATGGATAGACAGGAGGCATCATATCCACGACCGTATGAGCCGGCTTGGCCATACTGGTTAGAATTAGACTGTCCATACTATGGTGGTGTGTGTCTGCTGTCACACTGCGGTTCAGGAGGTTATTCACAAGGTCAGGGTGGTCCGGGGGCAGCGGGTGGAGTGTGTTGCTGTGTAGTTTGCTGTTGTTGAGGAGGTTGTCTAGGTCTTCACTGTACTGACTGTCCTGTCTGAGGATGGGCCGAGCGGTGGAGAGGTTGGGGCCACTGCAGTGGTGGTCTCTGATGGAGGGATGGGGGGTGGGAGGAGAGGGAGGGAGAGGGAAAGAGAGGAAGAGTGAGAGGGGGTAGAGGTTGGGGGAGGCAGGCGCAGGACAGTGACATCTTGAGAAACACAGTTAGTACGCTGCTCATGTAATGACATACAGTACAGGACTCTGGCTTAGACAAATCAATAGCAATATACACTACCGTTCAAAAGTTTGGGGTCACTTAGAAATGTCCTTGTTTTTGAAAGAAAAACAAAAAAAATTGTCCATTAAAATAACATCAAATTGATCAGAACTACAGTGTAGACATTGTTAATGTTGGAAACGGCAGATTTTTTTTATGGAATATCTACATAGGCGTACAGGGGCCCATTATCAGCAACCATCACTCCTGTGTTCCAATGGCACGTTGTGTTAGCTAATCCAAGTTTATAATTCTAAAAGGCTAATTGATCATTAGAAAACCCTTTTGCAATTATGTTAGCACAGCTGAAAACTGTTGTCCTGATTAAAGCAGCAATAAAACTGGCCTTCTTTAGACTAGTTGAGTATCTGGAGCATCAGAATTTGTGGGTTCGATTACATGCTCAAAATGGCCAGAAACAAAGAACTTTCTTCTGAAACTCGTCAGTCTATCCTTGTTCTGAGAAATTAAGGCTATTCCATGCGAGAAATTGCCAAGAAAATGAAGATCTCGTACAATGCTGTGTACTACTCCCTTCACAGAACAGCGCAAACTGTCTCTAACCAGAATAGAAAGAGGAGTGGGAGGCCCCGGTGCACAACTGAGCAAGAGGACAAGTATATTAGAGTGTCTAGTTTGAGAAACAGACGCCTCACAAGTCCTCAACTGGCAGCTTCATTAAATAGCACCCGCAAAAAACACCAGTCTCAACGTCAACAGTGAGGAGGCAACACCGGGATGCTGGCCTTCTAGGCAGAGTTGCAAAGAAAAAGCCATATCTCAGACTGGCCAATCAAAAGAAAAGATTAAGATGGGCAAAAGAACACAGACACTGGACAGATGAAGATGGGAAAAAAGTGTTAAGGACAGATGAATCTAAGTTTGAGGTGTTCGGATCACAAAGAAGAACATTCGTGAGATGCAGAAAAAATGCTGGAGGAGTGCTTGACGCCATCTGTCAAGCATGGTGGAGGCAATGTGATGGTCTGGGGATGCTTTGGTAGTGGTGAAGTGGGAGATTTGTACATGGTCATGTCATGCCCTGTGGGCGACGCTTAATTGTAGCCAATTTCCTCCTACAACCGGACAATGACCCAAAGCACAGCTCCAAACTATGCAATAACTATTTAGGGAAAAAGCAGTCAGCTGGTATTCTGTCTATAATGGAGAGGCCAGCACAGTCACCGGATCTCAACCCTATTGAGCTGTTGTTGGAGCAGCTTGACCGTATGGTACGTAAGAAGTGCCCATCAAGCCAATTCAACTTGTGGGAGGTGCTTCAGGAAGTATGGGGTGAAATCTCTTCAGATTACCTCAACAAATTGACAACTAGAATGCCAAAGGTCTGCAAGGCAGTAATTGCTGCAAATGGAAGATTCTTTGACGAAAGCAAAGTTTGAAGGACACAATTATTATTTCAATTAAAAATCCTTATTTATAACCTTGTCAACGTCTTGACTATATTTCCTATTCATTTTGCAACTCATTTCATGTATGTTTTCATGGAAAACAAGGACATTTGTAAGTGACCCCAAACTTTTGAACGGTGGTGTATATACTTTTGATCCCCAAAGGAAACATTAGGTTTGATATTGACAGATTCAGATACAGACACACGGATCCTCTGTCACTCACTTTCTAACTCGATGCTGTCGGCTCCTCTCTCCATGCCGATGACGCCTCGGCCTCCTCCCCTCCCCCTCTACCTCACCCCCCTCCCCTACCACTACCCCTTCTGTCCCCTTACCCTTATGCCTTCTCCCTCCCTCCTCCCCCTCCCTCCTAACCCTCCTGTGCCTCCTCTTCTCATCCCCCACTCCTCCCTCGCTATAATGCGGTGACACACTCCTCCCCTCCTTCCCTTCTTTATGCCTACATCTCCTTCCATGTTCCCTTCTTTCTTCAATACCCTCCAGCGTCTGCAGGGACAATCTGCTCCCCCCGTGCCCCAGACGGGCCTCTCTCTCTGGGCCACTAACTCCCCTTGGTTCACCCCCCCTTTTTCTCTGATGGTAGCAGGCCTGGCGTCTGATGTATTCTTCAGCTCTCTGGTGGCCCAGGGTGTCCTGCGGGTCTAGAGGAGGCTCTCCTGGCCGGGTCTTGTTGGTGTTGTTGTTGCGGTTGTCCTGGGGGTTGACCACCAGCGGACGGTCCAGGTGGGTCTTCATGTCCCCCGCACGATGGGGGTACGACACCTGGGGAGGGAGGGGGTTAAGGATGGTGTTATCTTCTGAAACTGGATCAATAAGTTACTTTATATAGGCAAACAACAAGGTTAGAATCCTAACACGTGGACCTCAAGTTAAGATTCTTCCATAAATAAAGAAAACCCTATGTTTATTCTCTTCTAACTCAAATCCTGTCTCCTTTCCTGGGCCCTACTCCTAGAACCAGAGATATACAGAGTTTAGTAAACAGTCCGCCATTTTGTCACCAAAGGTTCTAATTGTGGATGTAATTAGTGGGACATTTTTGGCACCAATAGCTACCAGTAATTTACCAAAGTTACCGGAATCGTCTGTAATTGTCACGTCCTGACCAGTAATAGGGGTTATTTGTTATTGTAGTTGGGTCAGGACGTGGCAGAGGATATTTGTTTTATGTGGTTCGGGGTGGTGGTTGTGTAGAAGGGTATTTGATTTATGTATTCCGGGGTTATTGGGCACTGTTCTATGTTTATGTATTTCTATGTTTAGGTTAATGGGGGGTTGGAATCTCAATTGGAGGCAGGTGCTTTCTCGTTGCCTCTGATTGAGAGTCCTATATATGGGTAATTGTTTGGTTAGGTGTTTGTGGGAGATTGTTTCTTGTTTTGCCTGTGTGAGCGGTACAAGACTGTTTTGTTGTTCGTGAGTTCGTTATTTTGGTGTTCACTTTGATTCCAAATAAATATCAAGATGAGCGTCCACATTCCTGCTGCGTTTTGGTCCTCCATTCCCGACGACAACCGTTACAGTAATTTTGGTAATTAACAGGTAATCTATGGCAATCTATGGTAACTTTGGTCATTCAGACCTGAATAACTTAATAAAAAATGTATTCACATATTGTCCATAAGTTTCAAATGATAGACCATATGGTTCAAGAGAAAATAGCCTAGTTAATGGAAAAAGCACTTAATCAACAACGGCATTATTTTCGATTAACTCTTCAACTCTTCCAACTGTTGACTTTTTTCACAACTGCCACCAGTTTTGCGGCAGAATATTTACAACAATGAAATACTGAAACAGTAAAATAAATAAAAGTCTAAAGAAATATAGAAAGGATATTTTATGCTGAAAATCATATTAAACACAAATGGTATTCACTAAGTTGATTCTTTATTTTTAGGACAATGTTTTACAGTTTAGTCATTCGATTTTTTTATTTTCAAATCATCTTATTTGATTATTTGATATATTTTACATGTGGTAAGGCCACACAGAAGGCCAGAGTTAATTACAGACACCTGTGATCATCTGAAGGACCCCAAAGGGCCGCTAGATGTCTCGTGATAAATGACATCAAATCATTGAAAGTGACAGAAATTCTGGTAGTTTACTGGCAAAATTCAAAAGTTCCAGTAATATATTCTCCCTTTGCAACCATAGGCACCAACATGGTGTCCATTATAAACCATAGGCACCAATATGGGGTCCATTATAAACCATAAAGGGAAAGGGGAATACCTAGTCAGTTGTACAACTGAATGCATTCAACTGAAATGTGTCTTCCGCATTTAACCCAACCCCTCTGAATCAGAGGCACCAATATGGCGCCAATTATAAACCATAGGCACCAATATGGCGGCCATTATGAACCATAAATCTCAAGTTTGCCGAAATACTACATATATACACAGTTGACTCCTGATGATTGCCAACTCCATTGGAGTACATTACATTGCAGTTTATCAGTCTCAATTTGTGTACTGATACATTACATTATTGATTGCTCTGGATATTTAGGCACAGATTGCTACTAAGCACTTTGTGATGTAATTGCAAAAAGCGCTATACATTTTGATGCATTCTCCACTTTAGCACACAGTCCCAAGCCATATAAAATATATACAAAATAAAATATATGTCATATATTTTTTGGACAAAATATATGACCTGACCAGGGAAAACACACATCCCCAGCACCAATAAGACATGGATCATATATACCAGGATTGGACTGTATATACACTACCGGTCAAAAGTTTTAGAACGACTACTCATTTTTCTTTATTTTGACTATTTTCCACATTGTAGAATAATAATAGTAGTGAATAATAGTGAAGACATCAAAACTATGAATCATGTCGTAACCCAAAAAGTTTTAAACAAATCAAAATATATTTTATATTTGAGATTCTTCAAATAGCCACCCTTTGCCTTGATGACAACTTTGCGCACTCTTGGCATTCTCTCAACCAGGTTCATCTGGAATGCTTTTCCAACAGTCTTGAAGGAGTTCCCACATATGCTGAGCACTTGTTGGCTGCTTGTCCTTCACTCTGCGGTCCGACTCATCCCAAACCATCTCAATTTGGTTGAGGTCGAGGGATTGTGGAGGCCAGGTCATCTGATGCAGCACTCCATCACTCTCCTTTTTGTTAAAATAGCCCTTACACTGCCTGGAGGTGTGTTGGGTCATTGTCCTGTTGAAAAACAAATGATAGTCCCACTAAACCCAAACCAGATGGGATGGCGTATCACTGCAGAATGCTGTGGTAGCCATACTGGTTAAGTGTACCTTGAATTCTAAATAAATCACAGACAGTGTTACCAGCAAAGCACCTCCACACCATAACACCTCCTACTCCATGCTTCTTGGCGGGAAATACACATGCGGAGATCATCCGTCTAATGTCTAATGTCCATTGCTCGTGTTTCTTGGCCAAAACTGGTCTCTTCTTCTTATTGGTGTCCTTTAGTAGTGGTTTCTTTGCAGCAATTTGACCATGAAGGCCTGATTCACTCAGTTTCCTCTGAACAGTTGATGTTGAGATGTGTCTGTTACTTGAACTCTGTGAAGCATTTATTTGGCCTGCAATTTCTGAGGTTGGTAACTCTAATGAACTTATCCTCTGCAGCAGAGGTAACTCTAAATCTGTCATTCTGCCCCTGAGCAAGGCAGTAAACACACTGCAGTACACACACTGTTCCCTGGGCGCCGAAGACGTGGATGTCGATTATGGCAGCCCCCCGCACCTCTCTGATTCAGAGGGGTTGGGTTAAATGCGGAAGACACATTTCAGTTGAATGCATTCAGTTGTACAACTGACTAGGTATCCCCCTTTCCCTTTCTCTGATGAACTTATCCTCTGCAGCAGAGTTAACTCTGGCTCTTCCTTTTCTGTGGTGGTCCTCATGTGAGCCAGTTTCATCATAGAGCTTGATGGTTTTTGCAACTGCACTTGCAGAAACTTTTTGATGTCAAAGTTTTTGACATTTTCCGTATTGACTGACATTCATGTCTTTAAGTTATGATGGACTGTCGTTTCTCTTCACTTATTTGAGCTGTTCTTGCCACAATATGGACTTGGTCTTTTACCAAATAGGGCTATCTTCTGAAAACCTTGTCACAACCTTGTCACAACACAACTGATTGGCTCAAACGCATTAAGAAGGAAAGAAATTCCACAAATGAACCTTTAAGAAGGCACACCTGTTAATTGAAATGCATTCCAGGTGACTACCTTATAAAGCTGGTTGAGAGAATGCCAAGCGTGTGCAAAGATGTCATCAAGGCAAAGGGTGGCTATTTGAAGAATCTCAAATATTAAATATATTTTGATTTGTTTAACACTTTTTTGGTTACTACATGATTCCATATGTGTTATTTCATAGTGTTGATGTCTTCACTATTATTCACTACTATTATTATTCTACAATGTGGAAAATAGTAAAAATAAAGAAAAACCCTTGAATGAGTAGTTGTTCTAAAACTTTTGACCAGTAGTGTATATACACAGTATATGTTTATCTGAGGCTCTATGGGTAACATTTTACATTACCGTGTTGTTATTACTGTGTAATCATTCAGTACAGTACTACAATTATAGTTACTATTTTTTACACTACATTTACACTGTACGATACAGTTACTGTTGAAGTTACACTGTACTTACATGCATAACTAGACAGTAATAAAGGACTGTGAAGTGTCCCCGTTTTATTGTCTCTCACCTCTCCCTCCTCTTCTCCCCTGACCTTCCAGTCCTCCATGTCTCTCACCTCTCCCTCCTCTTCTCCCTTAACCTTCCAGTGTCTGTATCTCTCACCTCTCCCTCCCCCTCTCCCCTGACCTTCCAGTGTTTTGTATATCTCACCTCTCCCTCCCCCTCTCCCCTGACCTTCCAGTGTTTTGTATATCTCACCTCTCCCTCCCCCTCTCCCCTGACCTTCCAGTGTTTTGTATATCTCACCTCTCCCTCCCCCTCTCCCCTGACCTTCCAGTGTTTTGTATATCTCACCTCTCCCTCCCCCTCTCCCCTGACCTTCCAGTGTTTTGTATATCTCACCTCTCCCTCCCCCTCTCCCCTGACCTTCCAGTCCTCCGTGTCCATCTCGTTGTACAGGGCCTCTCTGCTGGTCATCAGGTTCTGTCTCCTTATCTCACTGGTCCTCTGTTCCCACACTGATTTACCACCAGCCTTATTATTCTTCTGCTGCTCCTTACTGTGGGGAGAGATAGGGGAGAGAAAAAAGAAAGAAAATAAGGAAGATAGAAAGAAAGAGAGAGAGAGGGAAGTGTAGAAGAAGAAGACACGGAGAGGAAGAGAGGGATAAGAAAGAAGAGAAGAGAAGGGGATCAGTAGAAGAAGAAGATACGGAGAGGAAGAGAGGGATAAGAAAGAAGAGAAGAGAAGGGGATCAGTAGAAGAAGAAGATACGGAGAGGAAGAGAGGGATAAGAAAGAAGAGAAGAGAAGGGGATCAGTAGAAGAAGAAGATACGGAGAGGAAGAGAGGGATAAGAAAGAAGAGAAGAGAAGGGGATCAGTAGAAGAAGAAGATACGGAGAGGAAGAGAGGGATAAGAAAGAAGACAAGAGGATAAGTAGAAGAAGAAGACACGGAGAGGAAGAGAGGGATAAGAAAGAAGACAAGAGGATCAGTAGAAGAAGAAGACACGGAGAGGAAGAGAGGGATAAGAAAGAAGACAAGAGGATCAGTAGAAGAAGAAGACACGGAGAGGAAGAGAGGGATAAGAAAGAAGACAAGAGGATCAGTAGAAGAAGAAGACACGGAGAGGAAGAGAGGGATAAGAAAGAAGACAAGAGAAGGGGATCAGTTGTGAATGTTGCTAGAAGAGATAGAAGAGAGAACTAGATGGTTTTTTCTCCCAGCCCCCCTAAGCGATGATATCATAGACCCAACAGCAGACAGACAGCCAGTGAGAAGAGTCCCTGTAGCCCACATAGGAATACACTGCAGAGGTGGATGTGATGATGATGATGATTACGATGATGAAGAAGATTGATTATGATGGAAGTGCCAATACATCAACAGATACCTCAAATTAAGGTATTTCTTTACACATCAATTGTTTATTACAAGATTTTGTTGAATAAACATTTTTGTTCGTTGAAGTTTTAAACCACATTCTTTTACCAAAATGATATCAACAAAATCTCAAACAGTTTGTTTCAATGTATACAAACGATTCCATTATTGCGAGACAAAGACAGAGACAAAGACATAGCCATGGACTTTTGAGAAGGTAGGGGGTGAAATGTGTTACAGCCGTCAGCCCCCTCTCAACTGCACCCCCACCCCCGGTCCCCTCCCAAATGACCCCTCCTGTACTTCCCCTCGAGCACCTCACTAACACCACTTACCTCCAACGATTCAGATAGTTCAGATCATTCTAGACGTAAATGAACTGACAAATCCTCATAGAAAAGAATGGTCAGTTTTCAATTCAAATATGACATTTCAATTCATCCTTTTGAATCTACTGAATTGAAACTGGAATTGACCCCAACGACCCCAGTTAGCCAGTTTATCACACCTACTAACAAAATGACAGCCAGCCAGAGGTGAACAAACAAACACCAAAACAGGGATCAGGAATTAGGATTGGCAAAACCCAAAAACGTTCCCAAAGTTCCCAGGTTTTCCAAAAACCCCAACTGGAATATTCCAACTGGAAATTAAAAAAATTATATTTTTTTTACCCCCGGAAGTCTTTAGAATTTTGCAACCCTAATCATGAAAACAGCACGGAAAGACTGAAAAAACTACACTAACAAAAGAACGACACAAACAAAAAAATAAAGGAAAAACAACATCAGAAAAGGATGGATGAGGAAAGGATAAAATAAAAAGTAAAAAATAAAAAAGTAAAGCGTAAAATGAAATAAACGAGTAAATACCAGTCAAGCACATTCTCTGTGGCATCGATACGCTCAGTTTTTGTTACTGTCACTCTGAAGAGGAGACAAGGAGGGAGGGAGCGACACAACCAACATAAAAACAACGCCGCCACAACCTTCCTCCCACCACTTCTACCGTACACAACGTTTATATACAACCTTCTCACAACATTTCCTTTTTTCTTTCGGTCCACAACGTTTCCACAACGTTGAGATGAGTGAGTGTGCTCAGAGTGTTGTTAGTGTAATGAGAAATAGGGGTGTTCGGAATAGGGTTAGTAAGGTGAATCGGATAAAAACAATATCCTCCCTCCACCTCTACTATATACAACGTTTATACAATGTTCGCAAGAGTGAAAGAGTGAGTCCTGGCTGTTAGTGTAAGGAGATGTGGCAAATCTTCTCACAACATAAACAGAACCTTCAGACAACCTGTAGACAATGTTTAGAAGAGTGAGTTAGTGTGTTCGTGTAGGAAGTAGGTTTAGTTACCGGTAGGTGGCGTGTATAAAAACAGCGCTGCTACAACCTTCCCATGTTTAAATAACCTTTAGACTAGGGTTGTCATGATACCAGTCTCACAAGAAAACAAAACATAAAGCGGACTTCAAACCAAATCAAATTTTATTAGTTACATGCGCCAAATACAAAAGCGAAATGCTTACTTACAAGCCCCTAACCAACAATGCAGTTTAAAAAATATGAATAAGAAATAAAAGTTACAAGTAGTTAAAGAGCAGTGTGTGGCGGCACCGGTAAGTCAAGGTCATTTTTTCTTTTTTCTTTATTTAATTGGCAAGTCGGTTAAGAACAAATTCTTATTTTGAATGATGGCCTAGGAACAGTGGGTTAACTGCCTTGTTCAGGGGAAGAACAACATATGATTATTTTATTTTCGTTTCTTTTACCTTGTCAGCTCAGGGATTTTATCTTGCAACCTTTCAGTTACAAGTCCAACGCTCTAACCACTAGACTACCTGCCACCCCATATGTACATGTAGATAGAGTTATTAAAGTGACTATGCATAGATAATAACAGAGAGTAGCAGCGGCGTAAAGGGGAGGGGGGGGCAATGCAAATAGTCTGGGTAGCCATTTGACTAGATATTCAGGAGTCTTATGGATTGGGGATAGAAGCTGTTTAGAAGCCTCTTGGACCTAGACTTGGCGCTCCGGTACCGCTTGCCGTGCGGTAGCAGAGAGAACAGTCTATGACTAGGGTGGCTGGAGTCTTTGCCAATTTTTAGGGCCTTCCTCTGACACCGCCTGGTAAATAGGTCCTGGATGGCAGGAAGCTTGGCCCCAGTGACGTACTGGGCCGTACACACTACCCTCTGTAGTGCCTTGCGGTCGGAGGCCGAGCAGTTGCCATTCCAGGCAGTGATGCAACCAGTCAGGATGCTCTCGATGGTGCAGCTGTAGAACCTTTTGAGGATTTAGAGGATCAGAGGACCCATGCCAAATCTTTTTGGTCTCCTGAGGGGGAATAGGTTTTGTCATGCCCCGTCGATGAGAATGGGGACGTGCTCAGTCCTCCTTTTCTTGTAGTCCACAATCATCTCCTTTGTCTTGATCACGTTGAGGGATAGGTTGTTGTCCTGGCACCACATGGCCAGGTCTCTGACCTCCTCCCTATATGCTCTCTTGTCGTTGTCGGTGATCAGGCCTACCACTGTTGTGTCATCTGCAAACTTAATGATGGTGTTCGAGTCGTGCCTGGCCGTGCAGTCATGAGTGAACAGGGAGTACAGGAGGGGACTGAGCACACACACCTGAGGGGCCCCCGTGTTGAGGATCAGTGTGGCGGATGTGTTGTTACCTACCCTTACCACCTGGGGGTGGCCCGTCAGGAAGTCCAGGATCCAGTTGCAGAGGGAGGTGTTTAGTCACAGGGTCCTTAGCTTAGTGATGAGCTTTGAGGGCACTATGGTGTTGAACGCTGAGCTGTAGTCAATGAATAGCATTCTCACATAGGTGTTCCTTTTGTCCAGGTGGGAAAGGGCAGTGTGGAGTGTAATAGAGATTGCATAATCTATGGATCTGTTAGGGCGGTATGCAAACTGGAGTGGGTCTAGGGTTTCTGGGATAATGGTGTTGATGTGAGCCATGACCAGCCTTTCAAAGCACTTCATGGCTACAGAGTGCTACGGGTCGGTAGTCATTTAGGCAGGTTACCTTAGTGTTCTTGGGCACAGGGACTATGCTGGTCTGCTTAAAATATGTTGGTATTATAGACTCGGACAGGGAGAGGTTGAAAATGTCAGTAAAGACACTTGCCAGTTGGTCAGCGCATGCCTGGAGTACACGTCCTGGTAATCCGTCTGGCCCTGCGGCCTTGTGAATGTTGACCTGTTTAAAGTTCTTACTCACATTGGCTGCAGGGGGCGAGATCACACAGTCGTCCAGAACAGCTGGTGCTCTCATGCATGTTTCAGTGTTATTTCCCTTGAAGCGAGCATAGAAGTAGTTTAGCTTATCTGGTTGGCTCGTTTTACTGGACAGCTCTAGGCTGTGCTTCCCTTTGTAGTCTGTAATGGTTTTCAAGCCTTGCCACATTCGACGAGTGTCGGAGCCGGTGTAGTACGATTCGATCTTAGTCCTGTATTGACACTTTGCTTATTTGATGGTTTGTCAGAGGGCATAGTGGGATTTCTTATAAGCTTCCGGGTTAGAGTCCCGCTCCTTGAAAGCGGCAGCTCTAGCCTTTAGCTCAGTGTGGATGTTGCCTGTTATTCATGGCTTCTGGTTGGGGTATGTACGTACGGTCACTGTGGGGACGACGTCATCGATGCACTTATTGAGGAAGCCAATGACTGATGTGGTATACTCCTCAATGCCATTGGAAGAATCACGGAAAATATTCCAGTCTGTGCTAGCAAAACAGTCCTGTAGCTTAGCATCTGCTTCATCTGACCATTCTTTTATTGACCGAGTCACTGGTGCTTCCTGCTTTAATTTTTGCTCGTAAGCAGGAATCAGAAGGATAGAATTATGGTCAGATTTGCCAAATGGAGGGCGAGGGAGAGCTTTGTACGCGTCTCTGTGTGTGGAGTAAAGGTGGTCTAGAGTTGTTTTCCCTCTGGTTGCACATTTAACATGCTGGTAGAAATGAGTTAAAACAAATGTAAGTTTCTCATGTTGGAAACAAACAGCCTTACGATGTCACCCAGAGTCACATGTTTATATTCCAAGCTATAGCACACTATATTTTACAGGACCAAAGAATTTAGTCTGCTTTCTGTTTTCCTTCCTGCCATGGAAAATCAGGTGTCGTAGTATTGCGATACTGGTACTGTGACAACATTTAGAAGAGTGCTTGGAAGGGGTTAGTTGTTGGAGTAACGTGTTTGTGCCTCTGTTTAAATCACCACCACAAAGTCAAAGACATTAGTATCTCATGTATGGCACCTTAAATGTATGTGTCTATGGCTGCATTTACACAAGCAGCTCAATTCTAATCTTTTGCCCAAAAGAGCTGATCTGATTGGTCAAAAGATCAGAATTGGGCTGCCTGTGTAAATGCAGCCTGTAATATTGTGTAACATGAAGTCTTGATAAACAGTATCTTAATACAGTATTGTTAATATATAGCAGGGAAATGTACACACACTCTCTCTCCTCCTTCCCATCCCCTACGTCCTCTAAGACATGACTAAACCTATTGTTCTCCGTGTAAAAAACCACTAAGACAGGCACAGAGTACCGGGTAAGGACTTTTATAAAGGGCTGGAGGGGCTTATGTAAAATCTGCTTCTCCTTGCAGAAACAGCAGACAATGGAACACACACACACAAAAGGGCACATCAAACATTTCAAAGGGCCACAGAATTTCAGTACAAACTATTTCCTTTTCCTGTCACTGTCTTTGATGATAAGAAGATGCCATTCTTCTGGCTGTAGTCTGTCTTTGCCCGCTGCGTTGCCGCGTAGCCACTTAGCTCGTTTCCATTGACTCTGAATGGAATTAGGGTGGAATTACGTTTTAGTGCACTCACTGTCAAATTTGATGATGCTTCAGACGTTTTTTTTTTATGGGACCTTGCCACACCTCGAAGCTCAAACTAGTATATTTAACCATGCTTCCTTCTCATTACTAGTATAGTGTATTTAACCTCCTTCTCATAATTACTGTAATGCATTTAACCTTGTACCTCTCTTGATGATAACTGGGATTCAATTTGAAGAAGCCTTAGGTCGAGTGGGAGATGGCGTGTGCGTCAGATTGAGTCTTGAAGTGTGTGTCGGTCAGATTGAGTAGAGTAATGGAGTGTACATTAGACTAAGTACTGTGTGTGTGTGTGTGTGTGTGTGTGTGTGTGTGTGTGTGTGTGTGTGTGTGTGTGTGTGTGTGTGTGTGTGTGTGTGTGTGTGTACAGTAGCAACTGTTTCCAGTGTATCAGTATATTTGCTTCCCATTAGTGACAGAACTGAAATAACCACAGATCTAGCAACAGACAGATAGATAGATATAATATAGATATAATATAGATAGATATATATATATAATATAGATATAATATAGATATAATATAGATAGATAGATATATATAATATAGATATAATATAGATATAATATAGATTGATGGATAGATAGATAGATATAATATAGATGGAATAAAGATAGATAGATATAATATAGATATAATATAGATTGATGGATAGATAGATAGATATAATATAGATGGAATAAAGATAGATAGATATAATATAGATATAATATAGATAGATAGATATAATATAGATAGATAGATAGACAGATAGATAGATAGATATAATATAGATATAATATAGATATAAGATAGATAGATAGATAGATAGATAGAATATAGATATAATATAGATGGAATATAGATAGATAGATATAATATAGATGGAATATAGATAGATAGATATAATATAGATATAATATAGATATAATATAGATATAATATAGATGGATAGATAGATATAATATAGATATAATATAGATATAATATAGATAGATAGAATATAGATAGATAGACTATAGATACATAGAATATAGATAGATAGCCTTATTCTAAAATGTATTACATTGTTTTTCCCCTCATCAATCTAGAAACAATACCCCATAATGACAAAGCAAAAACAGGTTTTTATACATTTTTGCAAATATATATAAAAAAAGTAAATATCAAATTTACATCAGTATTCAGACCCTTTACTCAGCACTTTGTTGACACACCTTTGGCAGTGATTACAGCCTTGAGTCTTCTTGGGTCTGTCAATGTGGCCATCGGGTTCTTGGTCACCTCCTTGACCAAGGCCCTTCTGCTCAGTTTGGCCGGGAGGCCAGCTCTAGGAAGAGTCTTGGTGGTTCTAAACTTCTTCCATTTATGAATGATGGAGCTCACTGTGTTCTTGGGGACCTTCAATGCTGCAGAAATTGTTTGGAACCCTTCCCCAGATCTGTGCCTCGACACAGTCCTGACTCGGAGCTCTACGGAAAATTCCTTTGACCTCACAGCTTGTTTTTTTTTGCTCTGACATGCACTGTCAACTGTGGGACCTTATATAGACAGGTGTGTGCCTTTCCATATCATGTCCAATCAATTGAATTTACCACAGATGGACTCCAATCAAGTTGTAGAAACATCAAGGATGATCAATGGAAACAGGATGCAGCTGAGCTCAATGTCGAGTCTCATAGCAAAGGGTCCGAATACTTATGTAAATAAGGTATTTACATTCTAAAAACCTGTTTTTGCTTTGTCATTATGGGCTGTTGTGTGTAGATTGATGAGGATTATTTTTTTAAATCCATTTAGAACAAGGCTGTAATGTAAGAAATGTGAAAAAAGTAAAGGGATCTGAATACTTTCCGAATGCACTGTAGATAGATAGATATATAAAATATAGATAGATAGATATATAGAATATAGATAGAATATAGATAGATAGAATATAGATATAATATATATAGATAGAGAGAGAGAGAATATAGATAGATAGATGTGTACTCTACTCACGCAGCGATGGAGAGGTTAGCGGCAGACAGAGGACTAACTTCAGCCACCTCCTTGGCCTTCTGCAGGGTTGTCTTGGCATTAGCTGCCTCTTCTTGCTCCTCCTCATCCTGGAGAGAGAGAGAGAGGGAGGGTGAGAGAGGGAGGGAGAGGGAAGGAGAAATAAACAGAGGGAGAGAGGGAGTGAGAGGGAGAGAGAGGGAGGGAGAGAGAGGGAGGGAGAGGGAAGGAGAAATAAACAGAGGGAGAGAGGGAGAGAAATAAATAGAGAGAGATAAAGAAAGTGAGAGAGAGAGAAAGAGAGAGAGAGAGAAAGAGAGAGCATTAGCCATATGAAATAGACCTTATTCAGTCTGTATGTTCTAACCATTGACAGCTAGTGGGGTGTAGAACGTTGGTCAATTAACAATGGCCGCCGTCTGAATAAGGTCTATAGCCTGGTCCAGTCAGTAGTAGGCAGGCTCAGTAGAAGAGTAATACAGTACAGTATAATTCCCAAAATTCCATAGTTTTCCAGAAATCCTTGTTGGAAGTTCCTGGAATTAGGAGGGCATAAGCAGGAAATCCAGGAATCCTGGAAAACCCTGGGAATTTGGAGAAAGTTACCGGAATTGTGCAACCCTAGTACCATAATGTCACGTCCTGCTCAGTAAAGGGGTATTTTGTTATTGTAGTTTGGTCAGGACGTGGCAGGGGGTGTTTGTTTAGAATGTCTCGGGGTTTGTTGGTCTATGTGCTTATGTAAGAGGGGTGTTTGTTTAGAGTGTTCCGGGTTTTTGGTCTATGTTCTATGTTAGTGTATTTCTATGTTCAGTCTTTCTATTTCTATGTTTAGGGTTTGTTGATTGACCTTCAATTGGAGGCAGCTGTTCCTCATTGCCTCTGATTGAAGGTCCTATGTATAGGGGTGTTTGTGCTATGGGGGTTTGTGGGTAGTTGTCTCCTGTTTTGTGTCTGTGCACCTGACAGGACTGTTTAGTGTCGTTTGTTGTTTTGTATACGTGATTTGTTTATTTTTCCTTCTTTTGATTTAATAAAGAAGATGAGTATACACGTTCCCGCTGCACCTTGGTCTAATCCTTACAGCGCCCGTTACACATAATCGCAAGGTGAGGTACAGTAAGGACAGCTCTAGGATCAGCTTGCCATCCCCAAATCCTAACCTTAACGTTATTGGGGAAAACGCAAAAACTGACCCAAGATCAGAATAGAGTATAAGGATTACTTCACCCATACAGTCATAGCCAGGTTATGTACAGTTATAGCCAGGTTATGTACAGATATAGAAAGGTTATAACCAGGTGAGGTAAAGTAAGGTATAATGTGGACCAGTACCTTGGTCAACTCCTGAGCATTGGCCAGATTGTCCACGGCGATAGCTAAGAACACATTCAGCAGGGTGTCTGAGAGCAGGGGGTTAAGGAACCGAAAGGACCAACTCAGAAACATTGTGACACAAGCCATGACATTCTGATGAGTATCTGTTTCCTCTGTGTTCCTCTAGAATGTCTCTACGTGTGTTTTTACGTGTCGCATTACACACACACACACACACACACCATAGAGAGACTTCAGTTGTACTGAAGTGTTTGTGTATGCATTTATATATATGTGTGTGTGTGTGTGTGGTGCGTGTGTGTATGCATTTCTGTGTGTATGTGTATGTGTGTATCAGCGTAGACCTGTGTGTGTGTGTGTGAGTCAGCATAGAGCCATGGTCATCAGGATACAGTTGCCGAAGAGTGTGAGCACTATGAAGAAGACGGAGTAGGCCATTCCACCGTTTACTCCTCCCTGAGACTTGATCCCATCATACATCACCATGTTCCAGTCTTCACCCGTCAGGATCTGAATACACACACACACACACACACACACACAACACACAACACACACACACACACACACACACACACACACACACACACACACACACACACACACACAGAGAGATCATCATACATGACACACGTCATATCTGTGCAGTTTCCATATGACACACGGCACAGTAAAACACTAGTGTTGAGCCATTTGCATGTGCGCACACTCACGGGAGAAAAATACAAGATGTTACTACACACGTAATCAACGCACAAAGCGTGTTCACACAATGTTCACACAACGTGAGTCCAGCTATTCAGAGAAACCCAATAGGAGAACTAAATACAATAACAAACAAGTCCTACGAGTCAGAGACTGGAACAGCCAATCAAATCTAGAAACAGGATGTGAACACAATGACCAGAGTGCTGTACTACCATGTCAAAAGCACAGAGAGCAGGTGTTTGGTATGAGACAGAATGTACAGTGTGGGCCCTTTCACATCCCCCTGTGTGATCCCAATCCTGGGGCGTTTGGTACCCCGATTCACTCTAGTAGGCATGTGTAATACCTGGCTGTAGCGAATCCTGGCCCTGCGTGAGTAGCGGGTCTAAGATGCAGGACCAGTGGACCTATCAGGTATTGTAATGCGGCAGCGCGAGTCGCGTGGAATTTTTTGCCTGTTGTAAACAGACTAGCTCGCTGACGTCATGTCAAATATGCATGTTTCTAACCGCGCCCTCAAACGGTTATTTTCAGGTCTTGGGAAAGCAAAACATATTATGTAGAATTCTCACAAACGCTCCAGCAAACCGAACCAGGTAACCAAATTTCATATGTGAAAGCGCCCTGTATCACCAAAGAATGGTCCAATGTCTAACCTGAAATACTGTCATTATAGCTGCAGGAAAGGTGTCAAAGTTGGTGGCCGGCGTGCCACCTTCAAAGTTGAATCTGGAAGGGAGAAAGAGAGCGGGAGAAAGAGAGAGGGGGAGAGAGGGACAAAGGGAGAGAGAGGAGCGAGCGAGAGAGAAGTGCGAGACATTATGATATATCATGGATACGTCCGGACAGATCCACACAGAAGGAAGTCCATTGTGAGTTGACAGTTCCTCAAGTCTCTCTCTCCACGCCATGAAGTCCATCATCAGTTTATGCGTGTGTGTGTATTCCATTTTACATTTCAGTCATTTAACAGATGTTCTTATCCAGAGTGACTTACAGGAGCAATTAGGGTTAAGTGCCTTGCTCAAGGGAACATCAACATATTTTTCACCTAGTCCGCCTGGGGATTCGAACCAGCGACCTTTGGGTTACTGGCCCAATGTCTACCTGCCTCCCATGGTCTATTTATGTGTGTGTGTGGGTGTGTACGTAACAGCCCTTGGATTCCTGCATGTATGTGTGTGTGTGTGTGTGTGTGTGTGTGTGTGTGTGTGTGTGTGTGTGTGTGTGTGTGTGTGTGTGTGTGTGTGTGTGTGTGTGTGTGTGTGTGTGTGTGTGTGTGTGTGTCGGCGTGCGTGTGAACCTGTGTGTGTGTGTGTGTGTGTGTACTGACTGTCCACCGAAGAGCTGCATGCCCAAAAGGGCAAAGACGACAATGAAGAGGAAGAGGAGGAAGAGCAAACTGATGATGGACTTCATAGAGTTGAGTAATGATACCACCAAGTTACGTAGAGGGGCCCAGTACCTAGGGAGAGAGGGATGAGGACAGAGGATGAGAAAGAGGGGGAGGGAGAGAGAGAGAGAGTGGGTAGGAAGGAAGGAAGGAAGGAAGAAAGGAAGAAAGGGAAGAGAGAGGTTAGTGGACAGGTATAAAAAAACATCAAGACATCAAAACCACTTTTGTGTCAAACTGGCTAGGTCAGAGAAAGAGAAGAAAGCAAGGGAGGAAAAGAGACAAATGCAGACAGTAGTGATGGCCGACTGGAAAATAGAAACAGAGAGAAAATGACAAAGTCAGAAGAAGAGAGAAGAGAAAAGGATGGAGAAAGGCTGATGATGCAACTAGCCTGTAGCAGTGGTGAAACACAGAATCCCTTGGTGACTGAAGATGCCAAACAACGCTGTGTGTGAGACTCACTTGGTGACTTTGAAGATCCTGAGCAGTCGGAGGGCTCTTAACACACTGATGCCAAACGATGTCCCTGGCTTAATGACCGCGTATATCACCTCAAATATACTGCCCACGATCACCTAACACACACACACACACACATGTATTCATGTGGATTAGAACACACATAAAGTGAATTGACTGGTTCTGAATGATAAAAACAAAAAGGTATCGTCACTTCATAGTCAATATAGTTCAGCTAGTGCCAATGAAATGATTTTCAGCTTCAGATGCACATTAACAACAGTAGTAGAAGCTATAGTAGTAGTATACTGGTGGTATAGTAGTAGTATAGTAGTAATATATTAGTAGTATACTGGTGGTATAGTAGTAGTATAGTAGTAATATATTAGTAGTATACTGGTGGTATAGAAGTAGTATAGTAGTAATATAGTAGTAGTATACTGGTGGTATAGTAGTAGTATAGTAGTAATATAGTAGTAGTATACTGGTGGTATAGTAGTAGTATAGTAGTAATATAGTAGTAGTATACTGGTGGTATAGTAGTAGTATAGTAGTAATATATTAGTAGTATACTGGTGGTATAGTAGTAGTATAGTAGTAATATATTAGTAGTATACTGGTGGTATAGTAGTAGTATAGTAGTAATATATTAGTAGTATACTGGTGGAATAGTAGTAGTATGGTAGTAATATAGTAGTAGTATACTGGTGGTATAGCAGTAGTATAGTAGTAATATAGTAGTAGTATACTGGTGGAATAGTAGTAGTATGGTAGTAATATAGTAGTAGTATACTGGTGGTATAGCAGTAGTATAGTAGTAATATAGTAGTAATATACTGGTGGTATAGTCGTAGTATAGTAGAAATATAGTAGTATAGTAGTAGAACAGTAGTAGTGTAGTAGTAGTAATTTAGTAATATAGTAGTAGTATAGTAGTAGTAGTGTAGTAGTAGTAATATAGTAGTAGTATAGTAATAGAATAGTAGTAATATAGTAGTGGTATAGTAGTAATATAGTAGTAGCAGGAGTAACAACTCTACTCACAACACAGTCAAAGCAGTTGAAGGAGGAGTTGAAGTAGGGCCTAGTCCCCAAGCCATACATCTTAATACACATCTCTGACATGAACAGACCCAGGAATATAAACTCTGCATAGACTGGAGAGAGAGAGAGAGAGAGAGAGAGAGGCATGAGGAGAGAAGGGGGGATTTAGATGGAGAGAAAGAGAAAGTGGGTAGAGAAGGAGGAAGGGAAGAGATAGAGAATCAGGTTAGATGACTGGAGATCAATAATGACATTAGCTAGTCTATGATGGCAGACTGCTGTGATGATAACTCTACATGATTAATAGACTTCATCAGCTAGACATCTTATGGAAATTAGAGTGGACACTAGCCATGCATAATCACTTCAGTTCAGGAAGTGTGTGTGAGACTCACAGAGAACGGCGGACAGCATCTCAGGCGTGGTCGTAGTGCACATTGTGTTGAGGTGAGGTGTGTGTGTGTGATCATGGAGAGTGTGTGGGTGTGTTTGCATGTGCGTGTTTTCATGTGTGTGTGCATGTACATCTACTCACAGAGAAAGTCGGAGAGGATCTCAGGCTGTTCATAGTGTACCACCGCCACACACATGGTGTTGAGGCCCACCAGACTCAGTACGGTCCAGTAGAAGGCCTGAGTCTTCACCATCTTACGGATGAAGAACCGGATCCGCCGCTCGTTCCTATTGTAGTTGGACCCATCCTGTAGACTACCTCGGCCAAACGGGTCTCCTAGAAGATGAAGAGTTATAGATCTGTCATTCGCCTTGAAAGCAGCATTTGATAAGCGGTAGATCCGTTCTATCCGTGCTATTTCTATGCTAAGTATTTTTAGTTTTGATTTTGTTTGTCATACTGTATGTATCACTTTATATTTATTTTAAATGTGTATTTTGTTGTTTGTTAATTCTTGTGTTTTTTTTATATACATGAAATATGTAGTGCATCAAATAATTCTGCATCGCTGCCATTAATAAATCATTTTAAGTTCATTGAACTTCAGCCTAACTTTTTTAGTTAAGTTGGAACAACATTTTTGCCAACTTGTCTAGTTGATTTTTGGCCAACTTTAAATGTCAACTTTACACTTCTACAAAAAGTTGAGTGAACTCAAAAACGGTATGGAACTAGTTACTAAAATATCTTGAGCTGGGCAACCTTGATTTAACATGTTTATTATTTCAATGTTTTTAGGAATATCGGTAGCAACAACAGAATAAAAACATTTTGATTTACATACCTACAGTAAGAGCAACAACAGAATAAACGCATTTTGAATTGCATACCTACAGTAGGAAAATATTAGAATATCTTCTTTCTAATGATGTGAAATTTATTTCTCAACTCCTAATATTGAGCAAGTTACACTCACTGAAGTCTCTGACATAGACTTTGAAAAAGCCCCCGCAAACAGTCAAGTGACACTGACTGATGGTAAAAGCTTTTTTGACTTGAACATACATTTTTGCCAACACTTTGCTAACTTTTGTTTAACCAGCTAAACAGCTGCTTTTAGTGAAAACGTGTTTGGAGTTACCTTTCTAGCTAATAGCCTATGTTATAGTTTACACTTCCTCCAATTATAATGTGGAGAGGTCAAAATAATGAAAAGATCTACAAAATCTGTTCATATTAAAATGTTGAGGCGCCTGAGCAAGAAAAGTTTGAAGATCCCTGTTTTACACTGTAATGCTTCTTCATTAAATGATTATGATATTATAAATAATTGTGGAATAAAAACCATTAGCTCCACCGTCTTCCCCCTCCTCTGGATTCAGCAGCTCTTTCTTGTTCTTGGTCTTGACGGTACCTGGAGGATATAGAAAGATAGAGAGAGATTGGAACATTCTCTCTTTCTCTCTCTTAGACACACACACTCATTCTCTCTCTCGGTATCACAAACAAGGTTTCCATCCAACCTTTTTATGTGACTAAAGTACATCTCGGATTTCCATCATGACAGGCCTGATGGAAACCGAACTTTCTTCGCCAAACTTTCCAAACGTCGACAAAACAAAATACACAAGACAAGGTAGGATCTTTTTGTGCCAGTAAAATAAATTATGCGAGAAATGGCAGTGGAAACCCTTTTATGCGCAAATATTGATATAATAACCATCATATTGTAAAGTTGGAGTCACGCGATGACATGTTGTGTGGTCCTCCCACTACGACTCGTCAGGAAAGCACGCAGTTTATTAGGCTCCAGATGAAAGACAGTGTTGTGAAAGTCACAGGAGGCTGGTGGCACCTTCATTAGGGAGGACGGGCTTGTTTTAATGACTGGAGCGGAATCAGTGGAATGGTAACAAATACATCAAACACATGGTTACCATGGTTTCCAGGTGTTTGATGCCATTCTATCTCCTCCTTTCCGGCCATTATTATGAGCCGTTCTGTGGTGAAAGTGCAACATGATGAGCTTGATGTTCCTTTCCAGTTAATATTGAGGGTCTTATTCTGGTGACATGATAATCGATGCTTGGCTGCCATTTGACAAATAAAAAGAATCTTGCTCCGTTTTACGGGCCCCTAACCAACTGCACTATTTTGTTTGTTTTTCGTGTGTGTGTAACTCATTTGGTACATAATGTTGCTGCTACCGTCTCTTATGACCAAAAAGAGCTTCCGGACATCAGAACAGCGATTACTCACCTTGAACTGGACAAAGAATTTTGATTTAATGAGTCCGACGCTGCTTTGTCGAGACAAGGCCCAAATCCCCATCATCAGCGTGAAGAAAAGATGGAGAAAGAGGGGGAGGAGGGCTGGGTGCCTTGTAAGAATTCGCAGACAAGTAGGTAAACCATCACTACCCTCGGTATTATTGGCCAACGTGTAATCATTGGAAAACAAACTGGACGATCTACGATAAAGACTATCCTACCAACGGGACATTAAAAACTGTAATATCTTATGTTTCACCGAGACTTGGCTGAACAAAGACAAGGATAATATAGAGCTGGCTGGCTTCTCCGTGTTTTGGCAGGACAGAGCAGTTACGTCTGGTAAGACGAGGGGTGGGGGTGTAGACACACTAGTGTCTATTTGCCAATAACTGCAGGTGCGCGATGTCTAATATTAAAGAAGTCTCAAGGTATTGCTCGCCTGAGGTAGTATACCTCATGATAAGCTGTAGACCACAGTATCTACCAAGAGATTTCTCATCTATATTATTCGTAGCCATCTATTTACCACCACAAACCGATGCGGGCACTAAGACCGTACTCAACGAGCTGCATAAGGCCATAAGCAAACAAGAAAATTCTCATTCAGAAGTGGCGCTTCTAGTAGCCTGTGACTTTAATGAGGGCAAACTTAAATCTGTTTTACATAATTTATACCAGCATGTCACATGTGCAACCAGAGGGTGAAAAAAACTCTAGACCACCTTTACTCCACACACAGAGACTCTCCCTCGCCCTCCATTTTGCAAATCTGACCATAATTCTATCCTCCCGATTCCTGCTTCCAAGCAAAAATGAAAGCAGGAAGTACCACTGCCTCGCTCAATACGGAATTGGTCAGATGACGCGGATGCTACGCTACAGGACTGTTTTGCTAGCACAGACTGGAATATGTTCCGGGATTCATCCAATGGCATTGAGGAATATATCGACTCAGTCACCGGCTTCATCAATAAGTGCATTGATGACATCGTCCCCACAGTGACCGTACTTGCATTTCCCAACCAGAACCCATGGATTACAGGCAACTGTGCACCTAGCTAAAGGCTAAAGCTGCCGCTTTCAAGGAGTGGGAAACCAATCCGGATGCTTATAAGAAATCCCACTATGCCCTCAGACGAACCACCAAACAGGTAAGCATCAATACAGGACTAAGATTGAATCCTACTACATCAGCTCTGACACTAGTCGGATGTGGCAGGGATTGAAAACTATTACGGACTACAAAGGGTAACACAGCCGCGGGGTGCCCAGTGACGCGAGCCTACCAGACTAGCTAAAAGCCTTTTATGCTCGCATCGAGGCAAGCAACACTGAAGCATGCATGAGAGCACCAGCTATTCCGGACGACTGTGTGATCACGCTCTCCGTAACCGATGTGAGCAAGACCTTTAAACAGGTCAAAATTCACAAAGCCGCGGGGCCAAACGGATTATCAGGACGTGAACTCAAAGCATGCGCGGATCAACTGGCAAGTGTCCTCACTGACATTTTCAACCTCTCCCTGTCCGAGTCTATAATACCTATATGTTTCAAACGGACCACTATAGTCCCTTTGCCCAAGAAAGCGAAGGTAACCTGCCTAAATGATTACCGCCCCGTAGCACTCACGTCAGTAGCCATGAAGTGCTTTGAAAGGCTGGTCATGGCTAACATCAACACCATCATGCCCTAAACCCTAGACCCACTCCAATTCTCATACCGCCCCAACAGATCCATAGTTGATGCAATCTCTATTGCACTCCACACTGCCCTTTCCCACCCGGACAAAATGAACACCTATGTGAGAATGCTGTTCATTGACTACAGCTCAGCGTTCAACACTATAGTGCCCACGAAGCTCATCACTAAGCTAAGGACCCTGGGACTAAACACCTCCCTCTGCAACTGGATCCTGGACTTCCTGATGGGCCGCCCCCAGGTGGTAAGGGTAGGCAACAACACACACTGATCCTCAACACGGGGGCCCCTCAGGTGTGCGTGCTTAGTCCCGTCCTGTACTCCCTGTTCACCCACGACTGCGTGGCCAAGCACGACTCCAACACCATCATTAAGTTTGCTGACGACACAACAGCGGTAGGCCTGATCGCCGACAACGATGAGGCGGCCTATAGGGAGGAGGACAGAGACCTGGCAGTGTGATGCCAGGACAACAACCTCTCTCTCAATGTGAGCAAGACAAAAGAGCTGATTGTGGACTACAGGAAAAGGAGGGCCAAACAGGACCCCATTGAAATCGACGGGACTGAAGTGAAGCGGGTCAAGAGTTCCTTGGTGTCCATATCACCAACAAACTAACATGGTCCAAACACACCAAAGAGGGCACGACAGCACCTTTTCCCCCTCAGGAGAAAAGATTTGGCATGGGTCTCCAGATCCTCAAAAAGTTCTACAGCTCTACCATCAAGAACATCCTGACTGGTTGCATCACCGCCTGGTATGGCAACTGCTCGGCATCTGACCGTAAGGCGCTACAGAGGGTAGTGTGTACGGCCCAGTACTTCACTGGGGCCAAGCTTCCTGCCATCCAGAACCTATATCCTAGGCAGTGTCAGAGGAAAGGCCCTAAAAATTGTCAAAGACTCCAGTCACCAAAGTCATAGACTGTTCTCTCTGCTAGCGCACAGCAAGTGGTACCGGAGCGCCAAGTCTAGGACTAAAAGGCTCCTTAACAGCTTCTACCCACAAGCCATAAGACTGCTGAACAGCTAGTCAAATGGCTACCCAGACTATTTACATTGAACCCCCCCCCCCCCCCTTTGTTTTCTCACTGCTGCTACTCTCTGTTTATTATCTATGCATAGTCACATTACAAATGACCTGGACTAACCTGTACCCCGCACGTTGACTCGGTACCGGTACCCTCTGTGTTACTTTTTGATTGACTCCATTTTTTTAAACTTTAGTTTATTTAGTAAATATTTTATTAACTCTATTTCTTGAACTGCATTGTTGCTTAAGTAAGTAAGTAAACATTTCACGATAAGGTCTACACCTGTTGAATTTGGCGCATGTGACAATACCAGAGTGGGTACACTCACTATACAACACACATTGTTTTGTGAGCAAACCATCAGTAGAGTTGGAAATGCGATGGAAACCCATTTAACTTGGATTTTTTATACAGTAAATGGGAATTTAACCGTTAAAAGATGTTTATGTGCACTACATCATCACGTACAGCCTGTTATCTGTCAATGTGATGGAATCACATCTCTGGAGGGAAAAAGCACGGGGGGGGGGGTAGAAAATCTATCACCAGTTGGATGGAAATCTAGCTTCTTTCTCAAATTGTTCTCTCTCTCAACCAGCATGATTCTCTCATACACTTTCTGTCTCTCTCTCAACCAACATGATTCTCTCATACACTTTCTGCCTTTGACTCATTTCTTTCTTCTCCCCCCCCCCCCCCCCCCCCCCACTCTGACTGAAGTAGACTGAAGTAACTTTACCGGTGAAAATGGTACCATCCTCATTCAGAAGGACCTCCTCTGTAGAAACACAATAACACATGGTCAACAACAACACATGATGTCGGTTGTCAGTTTGTATAGAGTTAAAGAGCAATATCTTTAAGAACATTGTTACAGTTTGTGTTTGTGTAAAGGAAGTGTGTGTGTGTGTATGTGTATGTGATTGTGTGGGTGTGCATGTACTTACCTGCTTTACAGATCCATTCTAGATATCCGTTCAGCTCTCTCTCTATTTGTTGCTGGCGTCTCAATTTTAGGAACTCTGCACGGTTCTCTACCCGCTCTCTCTCTTTGGCAAACTCTCTGTAGGGGTAGTGCACACAGTCACAATCACTTACTGCTAACACACTATATCTAGTACACACTCTAGGGTCACACACTCACAATCACTTACTGGTTACACACTATATCTAGTACACACACTAGGGTCACACACAATCACTTACTGGTAACACACTATATCTAGTACACACACTAGGGTCACACACACACAATCACTTACTGGTAACACACTATATCTAGTACACACACTAGGGTCACACACAATCACTTACTGGTAACCCACTATATCTACTATACACACTAGGGTCACACACTCATAATCACTTACTGGTAACACACTATATCTAGTACACACACTAGGGTCACACACACACACACAATCACTTACTGGTAACACACTATATCTACTACACACACTAGGGTCACACACACACAATCACTTACTGGTAACCCACTATATCTAGTACACACACTAGGGTCACACACAATCACTTACTGGTAACCCACTATATCTAGTACACACACTAGGGTCACACACACACAATCACTTACTGGTAACACACTATATCTAGTACACACACTAGGGTCACACACACACAATCACTTACTGGTAACACACTATATCTAGTACACACACTAGGGTCACACACTCACAACCACTTACTGGTAACACACTATATCTAGTACACACACTAGGGTCACACACAATCACTTACTGGTAACCCACTATATCTAGTACACACACTAGGGTCACACACACACAATCACTTACTGGTAACACACTATATCTAGTACACACACTAGGGTCACACACACACAATCACTTACTGGTAACCCACTATATCTAGTACACACACTAGGGTCACACACACACAATCACTTACTGGTAACACACTATATCTAGTACACACACTAGGGTCACACACAATCACTTACTGGTAACCCACTGTATCTAGTACACACACTAGGGTCACACACACACACACACACACACACACACACACACACACACACACACACACAGCAGGTAAAATACTGAGTCTAAATCTCTAGTCACATGTGAATGAATAGCACTCCCCTTTTCTGAAGAGTTCCATAAATCGACATCCATGGATTACCACGCTCTTCCCAGACTCCCTGGCGAACGGGCGCAATAAAAGCATGTGTGTGTGTCTCTACTGTGTGTGCGTGTCTTCCCGTCCGCTGTGCGTCAGTGGATTTGGGGCGAACTCAGATTAGCAGAGTTCAGTCAGTGTGAGGGGATTGAGGGGTGAGCTCTGTTGAAAATGCCTGTCAGATTAGCAGGTTAACCAACACACAGACTCCTCTCGAAGAAACGGCTGATAATAACTTCCTCATAATGGAATAATTGAATAACATCGCCCTGCGCTCAGCTGAATAGGGTTGATGTTACAGATTTAGAATTAGTGTTAAAATACACTTAGGATCACTCTTGGAAAAACGTCAATCTAGGAGATGTGAAGTCGTGTTTATATGTGTTAAAGACCATTCTATACACTTAGGATATCAGTTAGGATAAGTGTTTAACGCTGTTACAGATGTAGTATAACGGTTTAATACTTCTCTGTTATAGAGTTAGGATAATTCTTAAAGAATCTCAGGATAATTCTCAAAGAATCTCAGGATAATTCTTAAAGAATCTCAGGATAATTCTCAAAGAATCTCAGGATAATTCTTAAAGACTCTCAGGATAATTCTTAAAGAATCTCAGGATAATTCTTAAAGACTCTCAGGATAATTCTTAAAGAATCTCAGGATAATTCTCAAAGACTCTCAGGATAATTCTTAACCTCTACGGGCCACGGTGGCAGTATTGAGAATTTTGAAAAAAATACGTGCCCATTTTTAACTGCCTCCTACACCAACTCAGAAACTAGGATATGCATATTATTAACACATTCGGATAGAAAACACTCTGAATTTTCTAAAACAGTTTGAATGGTGTCTGTAAGTATAACAAAACTCATATTGCAGGCAAAAACCTGAGAAAAATAGATTAAAAAAAAAATGAGAATTTTGTGGCTGTACTATTTAGTGTCATTGTTTATTAGATACCATAGTGAGAAAGGATTCAGTTCGCAACTCCTACGGCTTCCACTAGATGTCAGCGATCTTTATAAAGTTGTTTGAAGCTTCCATGATTAAAACCTGTTTGGGCTAGGGGGCAGTATTGAGAATTTTGGAAAAAAATATGTGCCCATTTTTAACTGCCTCCTACACCAACTCAGAAGCTAGAATATGCATATTATTGTTCAGGTTTGGATAGAAAACACTCTGAATTTTCTAAAACAGTTTGAATGGTGTCTGTAAGTATAACACAACTCATATTGCAGGCAAAAACCTGTGAAAAATAGATTTTAAAAAAATGAGAATTTTGTGACTGTACTATTTAGTGTCATTGTTTTATAGATACCATAGTGAGAAAGGATTCAGTTCGCAACTCCTAAGGCTTCCACTAGATGTCAACGATCTTTAGAAAGTTGTTTGAAGCATCTGTGATGAATACAGACCGAATTAGAATGCTTGTAAGTTGACACGTCATCACTTCATTTTTTGCGCCTGCGCATAAATCTGAGAAGAGTGTCTTTGTCATAATCGTTTATTCTAGACACTTGATAGGTTGTGTGAAAATATTACTGATGTTTCACGTTAAAAATGGACCAAAAGATTAATGCTAAACAACGTTTTACATGTCTGAACAAACGTAAATAGATTATTTACTAGGTTTTTTTTAGCTTTTCGGCGTGACTTTACACTGCCCACCTCATTTTGTGGGAGCCTACTGAACGCTAACTATTTGGACATAAATTATGAACTTTGTCAAAAGAAACCACATTTGTTCTGGACCTGGGATCCCTGGCAGCGCCTTCTGATGGAGATAATCAAAGGTAAGGGGATATTTAGAATGTTATTATCGATATTAGATGATGCTAATGCTAACGGTATAGCTTAGCTTAGCTTAGCTTAGCTTATAGCTTAGCTTATGTTGTTAGCATAGTACCCAGTTTATTGCAAAATGTGATTTCCCAGTAAAGTTATTTTGAGATCTGGCCATTCGGTAGCAATTACGAGATGATAATATATTATTCTTTGAATGACAATATTATAATTTACCAATGTTTTCGAATAGTAATTCCGTGATTTGTAATGCTGGATTCACTGGGAGCATTCGAGCCGAAAAAAATTCTGAATTTCACCGCGACTGTAAATGCTGTTTTTGGATATAAATATGAACTTGATGGAACTAAAAATGCATGTATTGTATAACATAATGTCCTATGAGTGTCATCTGATGCAGATTGTCAAAGGTAAGTGCATAATTCTAGCTAGTTTTCTGTCTGTTGATGCCCTTCTTTGAATTGGCTAAACATTACACGCAGCTATTGTCAATGTACTCTCCTCACATAACCTAACTTTATGCATTCTCCGTAAAGCCTCTGAAAATCGGACAGCGTGGTTAGATTTAGGAGATATATCTTTCAAATGGAGGAAAATAGTTGATTATTTGATTATTTGAAATGATTACTCTTGCAGTTTTGAATTCCCCGCCATGGTCACATGACAATGAATCCCAATACCGGGATAAGATCCTGCCCCCTGGCCTCAACAGGTTTTAAAGACATTCTAAGCCCTGTCTAAGCTGTGTAGTGGGTTCTACTAAGCTATATGGAATTGTTTTAAGAAGGTCACACCAAGGATCATTTAGCTATTTGATTTGAAATTGTAAGACCCCTTGAAATATCAACAAAATCTATAATACAATTATTTGATACAGAATTATTTTTGGCCTTACAGCTTAAACTGGTGGACTCTTAGGATAACTCTTAAAGACTCTTAGGATAACTAGAAAACCCTCAATCTAGGACCTGAGAGACTGTGTTAAAAGAGGGGTGGATGAGGGAGTATTGAGGAAGGAAAGTTGTGAATGGATCAGTTAAACACACACACGCACGCACGCACGCACGCACGCACACACACACACACACACACCCACACACACACACACACACACACACACACACACACACACAGGTGTGTGTATTTACGTACCCTGAGAGGACGCCCAGCACCAGATTTAACATGAAGAAGGACCCGATGATGATGAGGGGGATGTAGTACATCCAGTTCCAGGCACTTCCCTCTACATCATTACTCTGGAGAGACAGACAGACAGACATCATTACTCTGGAGAGACAGACAGACATACATCATTACTCTGGAGAGACAGACAGACATACATCATTACTCTGGAGAGACAGACAGACATACATCATTACTCTGGAGAGACAGACAGACATACATCATTACTCTGGAGAGACAGACAGACATACATCATTACTCTGGAGACAGACAGACATACATCATTACTCTGGAGAGACAGACAGACATACATCATTACTCTGGAGAGACAGACATACATCATTACTCTGGAGAGACAGACAGACATACATCATTACTCTGGAGAGACAGACAGACAGACATCATTACTCTGGAGAGACAGACAGACATACATCATTACTCTGGAGAGACAGACAGACATACATCATTACTCTGGAGAGACAGACAGACATACATCATTACTCTGGAGAGACAGACAGACAGACATCATTACTCTGGAGAGACAGACATACATCATTACTCTGGAGAGACAGACATCATTACTCTGGAGAGACAGACATACATACATCATTACTCTGGAGAGACAGACAGACAGACATCATTACTCTGGAGAGACAGACAGACATACATCATTACTCTGGAGAGACAGACAGACATACATCATTACTCTGGAGAGACAGACATCATTACTCTGGAGAGACAGACATACATACATCATTACTCTGGAGAGACAGACAGACATACATCATTACTCTGGAGAGACAGACAGACAGACATCATTACTCTGGAGAGACAGACAGACATCATTACTCTGGAGAGACAGACAGACATACATCATTACTCTGGAGAGACAGACAGACAGACATCATTACTCTGGAGAGACAGACAGACAGACATCATTACTCTGGAGAGACAGACAGACATACATCATTACTCTGGAGAGACAGACAGACATACATCATTACTCTGGAGAGACAGACATCATTACTCTGGAGAGACAGACATACATACATCATTACTCTGGAGAGACAGACAGACATACATCATTACTCTGGAGAGACAGACAGACATACATCATTACTCTGGAGAGACAGACAGACATCATTACTCTGGAGAGACAGACAGACAGACATCATTACTCTGGAGAGACAGACAGACATACATCATTACTCTGGAGAGACAGACAGACATACATCATTACTCTGGAGAGACAGACATACATCATTACTCTGGAGAGACAGACATCATTACTCTGGAGAGACAGACATACATACATCATTACTCTGGAGAGACAGACAGACAGACATCATTACTCTGGAGAGACAGACAGACATACATCATTACTCTGGAGAGACAGACAGACATACATCATTACTCTGGAGAGACAGACATCATTACTCTGGAGAGACAGACATACATACATCATTACTCTGGAGAGACAGACAGACATACATCATTACTCTGGAGAGACAGACAGACAGACATCATTACTCTGGAGAGACAGACATACATCATTACTCTGGAGAGACAGACAGACATACATACAGACATACATACATCATTACTCTGGTGAGACAGACAGACAGACAGACAGACAGACAGACAGACAGACAGACAGACAGACAGACATGAGATCAAACAAACAGAGCTGAAAAATGTATTAAATGTGCATCTGAAAGTGGTTCCATTCCACAAATACCAGTCCTGTCCATTTCTATACTTCCTGCATAACACTAGCGTGTGTTTTCCCAAACATTCAGAAGGAATGGAATAGAATATGATGTGGACTGTAAATTATACATTGTGCCTAGATGTGTTGCCAATTAATTCTACATTGTGTGGAAATCGGTATTACATTAGCAGACTATAGTGTTCCCTGTGCTGTATATTTTTACAAGGATTAGTATTTACAATGAAATCACGTCCAGCACATAGCATAACATGCCGACCCATCCCTCCATGGTGATATACTGGAAGGACAGGGAGGACAGCAAACACACACACACACACACACACACACACACTTCAACCCCCCCAAACACGCACACACACACAGTCCATCTCCCCCCACACACACACTTCCACCCCACACACAGCCCTGTGTACTCACATAGTATAACATTTCGGTCCAACCCTCCATGGTGATACATTGGAATACAGTGAGGACAGCAAAGAGAATGTTGTCGAATTGGGTGATCCCATAGTTGGGCCCCAGCCAATAGCCTTTACACGTGGTCCCATTAGGACACAATCTGGACGGTAATTCTGTACCGCATGGCAACTCATCATAAATCTCATCTATAGAGGAGAGAGAAAGAGAGGGAGGGGAGAGAGGGGAGGGGGAGAGAGAAGAAGGGGAGCAAGAGAGTAGGGGAAAAAGTGAGGGAGAGAGAGATGAGATTGATTAGAGTTGAAATCAACATAAGAAAACAGGGAAGTGGTGGTCCAGTAAAATAATTGAAGGGATACGAGATGGGCTGTGTCTCAATGTCTTCCTTGTACTGTCTGGGGTAGGGGTTGAGTTGGGACTGGGCCCTTTGGGTCTAGGGAAGTGTCTAGGGGTAGGGGTTGAGTTGGGACTTGGCCTGTGGGTCTAGGGATGTGTCTAGGGGTAGGGGTTGAGTTGGGACTGGGCCTGTGGGTCTAGGGAAGTGTCTAGTAGTAGGGGTTGAGTTGGGACTGGGCCTGTGGGTCTAGGGATGTGTCTAGGGGTAGGGGTTGAGTTGGGACTGGGCCTGTGGGTCTAGGGAAGTGTCTAGGGGTAGGGGTTGAGTTGGGACTGGGCCTGTGGGTCTAGAGAAGTGTCTAGGGGTAGGGGTTGAGTTGGGACTGGGCCTGTGGGTCTAGGGAAGTGTCTAGGGGTAGGGGTTGAGTTGGGACTTGGCCTGTGGGTCTAGGGATGTGTCTAGGGGTAGGGGTTGAGTTGGGACTGGGCCTGTGGGTCTAGGGAAGTGTCTAGGGGTAGGGGTTGAGTTGGGACTGGCCCTGTGGGTCTAGGGATGTGTCTAGGGGTAGGGGTTGAGTTGGGACTGGCCCTGTGGGTCTAGGAGTAGGGGTTGAGTTGGGACTTGGCCTGTGGGTCTAGGGATGTGTCTAGGGGTAGGGGTTGAGTTGGGACTGGGCCTGTGGGTCTAGGGAAGTGTCTAGGGGTATGGGTTGAGTTGGGACTGGGCCTGTGGGTCTAGGGGAGTGTCTAGGGGTAGGGGTTGAGTTGGGACTTGGCCTGTGGGTCTAGGGATGTGTCTAGGGGTAGAGGTTGAGTTGGGACTGGCCCTGTGGGTCTAGGAGTAGGGGTTGAGTTGGGACTTGGCCTGTGGGTCTAGGGATGTGTCTAGGGGTAGGGGTTGAGTTGGGACTGGGCCTGTGGGTCTAGGGAAGTGTCTAGGGGTAGGGGTTGAGTTGGGACTGGCCCTGTGGGTCTAGGAGTAGGGGTTGAGTTGGGACTTGGCCTGTGGGTCTAGGGAAGTGTCTAGGGGTTGAGTTGGGACTGGGCCTGTTGGTCTAGGTGTCAGGTTAAGGGTAGGTGTTAGGTCATTAGAGGTTTATTTAAGACAGGGCTTGAGGGTCTAGGAGCAGGTGCTTGGTCACTAGGAGTTAATTTAATACATGACTTGGGGCTCTAAGGGTAGGTGCTTGGTCGCTGGTAGTTGATTAAAGACAAGTCTTCGGGGTCTATGAGTAGGTGCGTGGTCACTAGTAGTTGATTAAAGACAAGTCTTCAGGGTCTATGAGTAGGTGCTTGGTCACTAGTAGTTGATTAAAGACAAGTCTTCGGGGTCTATGAGTAGGTGCGTGGTCGCTAGTAGTTGATTAAAGACAAGTCTTCGGGGTCTAGGAGTAGGTGCTTGGTCGCTAGTAGTTGATTAAAGACAAGTCTTCGGGGTCTAGGAGTAGGTACGTGGTCGCTAGTAGTTGATTAAAGACAAGGCCTATGGACGTTACCAGTGGCGATGTCGAAACAGGTGGTGTGGAACTTTCCCATGTAGAACTCAAGGCCGATGATGGCAAACATCAGAATGGCCACAAAGAGAAGCAGTCCGATCTGCAGCAGGGGGATCATAGCCTTCATGATGGACTTGAGTACCACCTGCAGGCCTGGAGGACACAGTGCAGATGGTTTAGAGAAGAATATAGAAAGAGAGAGGCGGGAGAGGGAGAGGAAGAGCGAGGGAGAGAGAGAGGAGAGGATTGGGAGAGACAGAGAGAGTGGGAGGGGATGGACAGAGAGAAAGCAAGAGAGAGCAGAGAAAAGAGAGCGAGACAGAGTGGAAGATAGAGTGAGTGATGTCCATAGGGGTCCCCATACTTACTGGGAATCCCTGACACCAACTTAAGTGGTCGCAGAACCCTGACTGCTCTCAGTGTCCGCAGGTCAAATTCGGAGCCAACCGCCGACAAGATACTAAGGAGAGAGGGAAGAGGAAAAGTAAGAGAAAGAGAGAGATTTAGAAAAGGAGATGAACCAGTGGAAACAGTACAAACAGTAGTAACAGTGGAAACAGTCAAAAACGGTACTAACAGTAGCAACAGCAGAAACAGTGGAAACAGTGGAAACAGTAGAAACAAATGAAGCAGTAGGAAACAGTGGAAACAGTGAAAACAGTAAAAACAGTGGAAACAGAGGAAACGGTTGAAACGGTGGAAAACAGTGGAACAGTAGAAACAGTGGAAAAAAGTGGAAAACAGTGGAACAGTAGGAACAGTAGAAACCGTGGAAAACAGTGGAACAGTAGAAACCGTGGAAAACAGTGGAACAGTAGAAACAGTGGAAAACAGTGGAACAGTAGGAACAGTAGAAACCGTGGAAACGGTTGAAACGGTAGAAACAGTGGAAAAAAAGTGGAAAACAGTGGAAACAGTGAAACAGTAGAAACAGTGGAAACGGTTGAAACGGTAGAAACGGTGGAAAACAGTATAAACAGTGTAAACAGTAAAAACACTGGAAACAGTGAAAAACAGTAGAAACAGTGGAAACGGTTGAAACGGTGGAAAACAGTGGAAACAGTAGAAACAGTGGAAACAGTCCAACAGCAGAAACAGTAGAAAACAGTAGAAAACAGTAGAAAACAGTGGAAACAGAAGAAACAGTGGAAACAGTAGAAACAGTGGAAAACAGTAGAAAACAGTAGAAACAGTGGAAACAGTGGAAACAGTCCAACAGCAGAAACAGTAGAAAACAGTAGAAAACAGTAGAAAATAGTAGAAACAGTGGAAACAGTAGAAAACAATGAAAACAGTGGAAACACGGTGTAATTAACAAGCGTTCCATTTCAGCAGAAAACAAACAGTACTTGCGGTATAAAAAGTAATAAAAAGCGCAGGAACACACACATGACATGACTGGTCAGTGCTGTCCGGGATCCTTGGGATGTCCCTACCCTAAACCCTGACCTTAAATCTTACCCTAACCATATCCACAACCCTTACCTAACCCTAACCTTATCCTTAACCAACTTCAAATGGGCTAGGGACGTCCCAAGGATTCCGGATAGCACGGACCTGACATGATCTCACACACATCTCCATAGTAATGTGATCCACATGAGTCATGTGTGTATCATGTCATTGTGTGTAGTGTCACACCAACATGGTCACTGTGACTATACAACCTCTCTTTCAGTAGCTGTCTGAGTCGGTGTGAAGTGATCAACTAGTCATCTCATTTATCACTATTTCATTCATTCATTCATTCTCTCCCTCCCTCCCTCCCTCCCTCCCTCCCTGACAGTCAGCCTCTCCAGGAGGAGTTGATGCTGGTTAGTGCAGGTTCTCCGTCACACACGAGACATGGGTAACATATGTGATGGAGAATCACAGAGAGAGAGAGAGAGAGAGAGAGAGAGAGAGAGAGAGAGAGAGAGAGAGAGAGAGAGAGAGAGAGAGAGAGAGAGAGAGAGAGAGAGAGAGAGAGAGAGAGAGAGAGAGAGAGAGAGAGAGAGAGAGAGAGAGACAGAGACAGACAGAGAGAGAGAGAGAGGAAAAAAACAGAAGGAGCGAGGTGGGGGTTTGGGATATGCAGCTTCTATAATTCACTCAGCAAACAAGAGTTATTATAACTGATGCAAAAGACAGACAGAAAGCGGTCGGTCTGAGACAGTTCCTCCTAAACGCTCTTTAAAAAACATGAGGTCAGGTTTTGGCCCCTCTCCTCTTCCTCCTCCTCCCTTTCTGCTCCAGACTCATTTCACTAAGAGCCCCATTCATTAACAGGTATAATATATCTGGCCAGAACAGTCCTTCTCTCAATGGGGTTTTAACTGTGTGTGTGTGTGTGTGTGTGTGTGTGTGCGTGCGTGCGTGCGTGCGTGCGTGCGTCCGTCCGTCCGTCCGTCCATGTGCGTGCCAGACCAGTCATTCACTCAATAGGGTTTTAACTGTGTGTGTGTGTGTGTGTGTGTGTGTGTGTGTGTGTGCGTGCGTGCGTGCGTGCGTCCGTCCGTCCATGTGCGTGCCAGACCAGTCATTCACTCAATAGGGTTTTAACTGTGTGTGTGTGTGTGTGTGTGTGTGTGTGTGTGTGTGTGTGTGTGTGTGTGTGTGTGTGTGTGCGTGCGTGCGTGCGTGCGTCCGTCCGTCCATGTGCGTGCCAGACCAGTCATTCACTCAATAGGGTTTTAACAGGCCTGCTGGCAAGAGCAACTGAGGAAGTCAGAAACTAAACCATTCACCCCAAGGAGAGGACCCATCATGGGATTGATAGATGGATGAATGGATAGAGGGATATATAGAGGGTTGAAGGGAGGGATGGAGTTGGCTGGTGTTGAATGACTCCTTCTCCACTTATTTACCTTATTCTCCCTCCCTCCCTCCCACACACGTCTCTCCAAAACGTCTCAATAGTCTCAACCATTGTATATTCACATAACTGTTCTATATTCTATAAAGACAGACTGTAAGGGCAAAAACTCAAACGGGCTTGGGAAACCCTGTCCGATGGCAACTGCAGTACCTGACTGCATGTACATGCATCCACCACTAGAGGGGGCAACCACTGTGTCCAGTAGTGACCACACTGAATGAAACCAGGGCAGCAATGGAGGGGTGAGAGAGATGGAAGAGGAGAATGGAGGGATGGTGAAGAAAGTGAAGAATAGAGAAAATAAGAAATTGACAGAAGCTACAGAAAGGATGACATGTGGAAGGGGGAGGGGCCACTTTGGGGAAGGAGAGGAATAGAAAGAGGAGGAAGTGAAAAGGAAAGGAGGGAAAGGAAAGGAGTGAGGTAGAGGAGGAACGAATAAAGGAGAGAGATGGAAGAGGAAGATGGAGGTAAAATAGGGACAATGCCCATCGTCAGAGAGAGATTGAAAAGCAGTGTTACTGCTCTGTGTGACTAGAGAGAGACAATCTGCTAGATAATCCTACAGAGATACCCTAGAGAGAGAGACAGAGAAAGAGGGATAGAGAAAGGAGAGAGATGGAGGGAGAGAGTGAGAGAGAGAGGGAGGGTGTGTGTGAGGAAGAGAGAGAACGTGAGAGAGGCGATGGTGCCTGTATGACTGGGTGAGATGGAGGGAGGGAGAGGAGGGAGGTATGGTAGAGTAGCGAGGGATTCACACGGATGAGAGGTGTGTGGAGAGTGCTGACAGGGCCACTCTACTGGGGAACACCTGTCTATCAACCTGCAGACACACACACACACACACACACACACACACACACACACACACACACACACACACACACACACACACACACACACACACACACACACACACACACTACTCTCACACACACAAACAAACACACCCAGACACAGCCATTATTCTGAGCCGTCCTCCCCTCAGCAGCCTCCACTGTGTACGAACGGTTTTGCAGTGTGTCAGCGTGAACGTTCTGAAACCAATGGGGTTGTACACTGAGCATACCAAACATGCTCTTTCCATGACAGACTGACCAGGTGAATCCCAGTGAAAGCTACGATCCCTTATTGATGTCACCTGTTAAATCCACTTCAGTCAGTGTCGATGAAGGGGAGGAGACAGGTAAAAAAAAATGTTTAAGCCTTGAGACAATTGAGACATGGATTGTGTATGTGTGACATTCAGAGGGTGAATGGACAAGACAAAAGATTTAAGTGTCTTTGAACGGGGTATGGTAGTAGGTGCCAGGAGCACCGGTTTGAGTCAAAAACTGCAACGTTGCTGGGTTTTTCATGATCAACGGTTTCCCGTGTGTGTCAAGGTGTTCCTAATGTTTGGTAAAGTCAGTGTACATACACAGTCCTGTGTATGAAGGGTATGTCTATGTATTACAGTAAAACAGAGAAAGAGAGGGAGGCCAGAAAAGAACGTTCTCAAACCAATGTGGTTGTATACGTGAGTACATCACAGTGTGTACTCACCCAGACAGATACAGACTACTGTATGTTCACAACCCAACGCCTCAACTAAGACAAACATGATGAAGACCATGATGATGAGGAGGAGGAAGATGGTGGAGGTCTCTCCCCGTTCCATGAATCGCCATGGCAACCGACGATTCCTCTTTTTTCGCGAAGTATCTCCGGTTACCGAACTGCTCTCATTCATAACCGTTGCTGTGGCAACGGAGCCCTCGTTCATTGATGGAATCTCGGCATTGCCGTGGCAACGAGGCAGGTAGAGGGTCTCCTAGCGATTGATTGACTCTTTTTTGAGGTGTGCGTTCTCTGCACTGCCACACACTGAGCACACACACGCACACACACACACACACACACACACACACTACACACACCATAAACGTACATGCTTTCAAACACAGACACACACACAGTCTTATCTAGTATGTGATGTACAGTAGTGTGTGGGTATGTGTGGTGTAAAACATCATATTAACATACAGGAGCAGAGGAATCTGGCTCAGATATACTCTATGTCTTTCTTCTTACACATTCCTGTGTGTGTGTCTGTATGTGAAAGAATGTACGTATATGGTGTGTATAGCATGAGTGTGTCTGTATGTGTCTGTGTGTGTGTGTGTGTGTGTGTGTGTGTGTGTGTGTGTGTGTGTGTCTGTGTGTGAAAGAATGTACGTATATGGTGTGTATAGCATGAGTGTGTCTGTATGTGTCTGTGTGTGTGTGTGTGTGTGTGTGTGTGTGTGTGTCTGTGTGTGAAAGAATGTACGTATATGGTGTGTATAGCATGAGTGTGTCTGTATGTGTCTGTGTGTGTGTGTGTGTGTGTGTGTGTGTGTGTGTGTGTGTGTGTGTGTGTGTGTGTGTGTGTGTGTGTGTGTGTCTGTATGTGTCTGTATGTGTGTGTGTGTGTGTGTCTGTGTCTGAAAGAATGTACGTATATGGTATGTATAGCATGAGTGTGTCTGTATGTGTGTGTGTGTGTGTGTCTGTATGTGTCTGTATGTGTGTGTGTGTGTGTCTGTCTGTGTGTGTGTGTGTGTGTGTCTGTGTGTGAAAGAATGTACGTATATGGTGTGTATAGCATGAGTGTGTCTGTATGTGTCTGTGTGTGTGTGTGTGTGTGTGTGTGTGTGTGTGTGTGTGTCTGTATGTGTCTGTATGTGTGTGTGTGTGTCTGTGTCTGAAAGAATGTACGTATATGGTATGTATAGCATGAGTGTGTCTGTATGTGTGTGTGTGTGTGTGTGTCTGTATGTGTCTGTATGTGTGTGTGTGTGTGTGTGTGTGTGTGTGTGTGTGTGTGTGTGTGTGTGTGTGTGTCTGTGTGTGAAAGAATGTACGTATATGGTGTGTATAGCATGAGTGTGTCTGTATGTGTCTGTGTGTGTGTGTGTGTGTGTGTGTGTCTGTATGTGTCTGTATGTGTGTGTGTGTGTGTCTGTGTCTGAAAGAATGTACGTATATGGTATGTATAGCATGAGTGTGTCTGTATGTGTGTGTGTGTGTGTGTCTGTATGTGTCTGTATGTGTGTGTGTGTGTGTCTGTCTGTCTGTGTGTGAAAGAATGTACGTATATGGTGTGTATAGCATGAGTGTGTCTGTATGTGTGTATCTGTTAACCATGTGTATGTGACCAACAACACTTGATGTGTTAACTCAGTGTGAGCTCCTGTCCACTCAATGTTTCCAACTGAGCCCTATAGCCCCTCACACACACACACACACACACACACACACACACACACACACACACACACACACACAAAATGTGAAAATCTGAAACACTTAATACCATCTAAAAATATACTGTTTTAATCCACAATGTTATTTTTCTTACAACCTGCAACAATAAGCCACCCACTATGTGGCTATGGCCCATCAACCTTCCCTTTATGACTATTACGTCACCGGTCAACCCCGCGTTTCACAGTAGACATGGTACGCCCCAATCCCTTTCCATTATTGGAAGAGTCCACTTGCTCAGCTGAAGGGGGAGAGGGATGATAATGGCTACATCACCCTCCCACCTAGTTTATCACAAACACTCTATTACTATACTCTCAACATCTCTCTCCCTCTCTTTTCCCTTTCCACTGTCTTTGTTTCTGTCCTCTCTCCTTCTCTGAACATCTCTCCCTTTCTCTCATCCTACATTGTTCTTCTCTCTCTCTCTCTCTCGCTCTCTCTCTCTCTGTCTGCAGAGTGCTAACACTCAGCTGATGGACCCACTGGCTCCATCCAGTCACCCCCTCCCTCCTCCCCTCTAGCCATCCAGTCACCCCCTCCCTCCTCCCCTCTAGCCATCCAGTCACCCCTCCCTCCTCCCCTCTAGCCATCCAGTCACCCCCTCCCTCCTCCACTCTAGCCATCCAGTCACCCCTCCCTCCTCCCCTCTAGCCATCCAGTCACCCCCTCCCTCCTCCCCTCTAGCCATCCAGTCACCCCTCCCTCCTCCCCTCTAGCCATCCAGTCACCCCCTCCCTCCTCCCCTCTAGCCATCCAGTCCAGTCACCCCCTCTAGCCATCCAATCCAGTCACCCCCTCCCTACCTTCCTCTCTCCCTCCTCCCATCCTTCCTTCCCTTGTCCATCCCCTGCTCACCACAGTATCTCTACATCCTTCCTCCACCTGCCCACTCACTCTCTCTCCCTCTCTCCTTTCCCTCTTTTTATCTCTCCCTTGCTTCCTCGCCTCCTCCAGTCTGCCAATCCTCCAGACCAGTCAGGCGAAGGGAGGATGAAGGAGAGAGCAGTAAAAAGAGGGATGGAGGGATGAATGCTTCCTCCTTCTGGTTATGTCCAACTCATTCATCTCTCTCTCTCTCTCTCTCTCTATCATCTGTGACCAGCTGTCTCTCTCTCCTTTCTCGTCACCTTGTCCCCATTCCATCCTTTGGCCTTTTCTCTCTCCTGCCCTCATATTCCCCCTCTCTCTCCTCTACACTCCCTCCTTCTTTCCATCCCTCCCTCATCCCCCTGTCCCCCTCTCCCTGGCTAGCTGATCCTCCACCTGTTTCTCTGTGGGGACCAGCGTGGGATCTGGCATTCGCAAGGACATCAGCTACTCAATGAGTGTGTTTGTGTGTAGGTGTGCATGCTCTATCCTGTGTGTGTGTGTGTGTGTGTGTGTGGTGTGTGTGCGCTCTATCCTGTATGTGAATGTGTGTGTGGGGTGTGTGTCTGTGTGTGTGGTGTGTGTGTGTGGTGTGTGTGTGTATGTGGTTTGTGTGTGTGGTGTGTGTGTGTGTGTGTGTCTGTGTGTGTGGTGTGTGTGTGTATGTGGTTTGTGTGTGTGGTGTGTGGTGTGTGTGTGGTGTGTGTGTGGTGTGTGGTGTGTGTGTGGTGTGTGTGTGTGTGTGTGTGTCTGTGTGTGTGGTGTGTTTGTGTCTGTGTGTGGTGTGTGTGTGTGTGTGTGTGTGTGTGTGTGTGTGTGTGTGTGTGTGTGTGTGTGTGTGTGTGTGTGTGGTGTGTGTGGTGTGTGTGTGTGTGTGGTGTGGTGTGTGTGTGTGTGTGTGTGTGTGGTGTGTGTGTGTGTCTGTGTGTGTGGTGTGTGTGGTGTGTGTGTGTGTGTGTCTGTGTGTGTGGTGTGTGTGGTGTGTGTGTGTGTGTGTGTGGTGTGTGTGTATGTGGTTTGTGTGTGTGGTGTGTGTGGTGTGTGTGTGTGTGTGGTGTGTGTGTGTGTGTTTGTCCTATAGAGTAGGTAGTGTCCTAGTGTTTAGCAGAGAGTCAGGCCTCTAAATGACTGCAGGCTTATAATGATAATGGAAGTGATGGCAGCGGGACAATATTCACACGGGTACCACTTCTCTTTCTCCTCCCTCTCTCTGTCGCTCTCTCTTCCTCCCTGCCTCTGTCAGCACTCTCCTTCTCTCTCTCCTCCCTCTTCCTCTGTCACTCTCTTCCTCCCTGCCTCTCTCTGCCAGCTTTCTCCTTCTCTCTCTCTCCTCCCTCGCTCTCTGTCGCTCTCCCTCCCTATCTCTCTCTGCCAGCTCTCTCCTCTCTGCCTCTCTTCCTAACCCTCGATCCTTTCGTCTTCCTCTCTCTCTTTTTCTCCTCTCCTTCTCCTCCTCTCGCTATCCACCTCTTTCCTTCACCTATCCTTTCTCATATACTGTACATGTAGACTTTGTTTCTCTCTCTCTCCCATACGGTACATTTCAGCGTTCCAGACAACCTCCATTCCTTCCTGTTGGTATCTCTGAAGTCCAACTGTGTTAACATCAGTTGAAATGTTTCTGTTGCTAAGCATCATTAAAATCACATTGGGGATTTTTTAAATGGAGAGGGGACAAACATACACTTTCTTTTCTTAGCTCTGACCCAGTTGCAGCAGAGGACAGGACACTAGCTACTTATAAATGTGTTATGATTGTGCTATGTATGGGTTATGAATGTGCTATGAATGTGTTATGTATGGGTTATGAATGTGCTATGAATGGGTTATGTATGGGTTATGAATGTGCTATGAATGTGTTATGTATGGTTTATACATGTGCTATGAATGTGTTATGTATGGTTCATGAATGTGCTATGAATGTGGTATGTATGGGTTATGAACGTGCAATGAATGGGTTATGTATGGGTTATGAACGTGCTATGAATGTGTTATGTATGGGTTATGCATGTGTTATGAGGTCTTTATGTTGGTAAATTAAGTCCTTATGTAGGACCACTTGCAACAGAGGACAGAACACTGCATTGGAAACGTTTAGGAACAACAACGGCTCAGCTGTGAAGTGGTAGGCCACACAAGCTCACAGAATGTGACTGTCGAGTGCTGAACTGTGTAGCACATAAAAATCGTCTGTCCTCGATTGCAACACTCACTACCAAGTTCCAAACTGCCTCTGGAAGCATTGTCAGCACAAGAACTGTTAGTCGGGAGCTTTATGAAATGGGTTTCCATGGCCGAGCAGCCGCACACAAGCCTAAGATCACCATGCACAATGCCAAGAGTTGGCTGGAGTGATGTAAAGCTCGCTGCCATTGGACTCTGGAGCAGTGGAAACACGTTCCCTGGAGTGATGAATCACATTTCACCATCTGGCAGTCCGACGGATGAACGCTACCTGCCAGAATGCATAGTGCCAACTGTACAGTTTGGTGGAGGAGGAATAATGGTCTGGGGCTGTTTTTCATAGTTGGGGCTAGGCCCCTTAGTTCCAGTGAAGGGAAATCTTAATGCTACAGCATACAATGACATTGTGGCAACAGTTTGGGGAAGGCCCTTCCCTGTTTCAGCATGACAATGCCCCTGTGCACAAAGCGAGGTCCGTACAGAAATGGTTTGTTGAGATCAGTGTGGAAGAACTTGACTGGCCTGTACAGAGCCCTGACCTCAACCACATCGAACACCTTTGGGATGAATTGGAACGCTGACTGCGAGCCAATCCTAATTGCCCAACATCAGTGCCTGACCTCACTAATGCTCTTGTGGCTGAATGGAAGCAAGTCCCGCAGCAATGTTCCAACATCTAGTGGAAAGCCTTCCCAGAAGGGTGGAGGCAGTTATAGCAGCAAAGGGGGGGACCAACTCCATATTAATGCCCATGATTTTGGAATGAGATGTGTCCACATACTTTTGGTTATGTAGTGTAGGTACAGTTCAAATTAAATGTTACCATCTGACCTAGTTGCAGAAGAGGACAGAACACTAGCTAAATGCATACGTACTGCTTACGAATGTGTTACGTATAGGTTATGAATATGTTATGAAGTCCTTATATAGCCTTTAGGGGTTACCATCTGACCACGTTACAGAAGAGGACAGAACACTAGCTAAATGCATACGTACCGCTTACGAATGTGTTACGTATAGGTTATGAATATGTTATGAAGTCCTTATATAGCCTTTAGGGGTTACCATCTGACCACGTTGCAGCGGTAGAGGACAGAACACTAGCTAAATGCATACGTACTGCTTACGAATGTGTTACGTATAGGTTATGAATATGTTATGAAGTCCTTATATAGCCTTTAGGGGTTACCATCTGACCTAGTTGCAGAAGAGGACAGAACACTAGCTAAATGCATACGTACTGCTTACGAATGGTTACGTATAGGTTATGAATATGTTATGAAGTCCTTATATAGCCTTTAGGGGTTACCATCTGACCTAGTTGCAGAAGAGGACAGAACACTAGCTAAATGCATACGTACTGCTTACGAATGGTTACGTATAGGTTATGAATATGTTATGAAGTCCTTATATAGCCTTTAGGGGTTACCATCTGACCACGTTGCAGCGGTAGAGGACAGAACACTAGCTAAATGCATACGTACTGCTTACGAATGTGTTACGTATAGGTTATGAAGTCCTTATATAGCCTTTAGGGGTTACCATCTGACCTAGTTGCAGAAGAGGACAGAACACTAGCTAAATGCATACGTACTGCTTACGAATGTGTTACGTATAGGTTATGAATATGTTATGAAGTCCTTATATAGCCTTTAGGGGTTACCATCTGACCTAGTTGCAGAAGAGGACAGAACACTAGCTAAATGCATACGTACTGCTTACGAATGGTTACGTATAGGTTATGAATATGTTATGAAGTCCTTATATAGCCTTTAGGGGTTACCATCTGACCTAGTTGCAGAAGAGGACAGAACACTAGCTAAATGCATACGTACTGCTTACGAATGGTTACGTATAGGTTATGAATATGTTATGAAGTCCTTATATAGCCTTTAGGGGTTACCATCTGACCACGTTGCAGCGGTAGAGGACAGAACACTAGCTAAATGCATACGTACTGCTTACGAATGTGTTACGTATAGGTTATGAAGTCCTTATATAGCCTTTAGGGGTTACCATCTGACCACGTTGCAGCGGTAGAGGACACTAGGTACTGTAAACGACTACATTAAACAGCTCCATGACTTACATACTGCCTATGTATACTACCGTTCAAAAGTTTGGGGTCACTTAGAAATGTCCTTGTTTTTGAAAGAAAAGCACATTTTTTGCCCATTAAAATAACATCAAATTCATCAGAAATACAGTGTAGACATTTTTAATGATGTAAATGACTATTGTAGCTGGAAACGGCAGATTTTTAATGGAATATCTACATAGGCGTACAGAGGCCCATTATCAGCAACCATCACTCCTGTGTTCCAATGGCATGTTGTGTTAGCTAATCCAAGTTTATAATTTTAAAAGACTAATTGATCATTAGAAAAGCAGTTTGCAATTATGTTAGCACAGCTGAAAACTGTTGTTCTGATTAAAGAAGCAATAAAACTGGCCTTCTTTAGACTAGTTGAGTATCTGGAGCATCAGCATTTGTGGGTTCGATTACAGGCTCAAAATGTCCAGAAACAAAGACCTTTCTTCTGAAACACGTCAGTCTATTATTGTTTCTGAGAAATGAAGGCTATTCCATGTGATAAATTGCCAAGAAACTGAAGATCTCGTACAACGCTGTGTACTTCTCCATTCACAGAACAGAGCAAACTGTCTCTAACCAGAATAGAAAGAGGAGTGGGAGGCCCCGGTGCACAACTGAGCAAGAGGACAAGTAAATTAGAGTGTCTAGTTTGAGAAACAGACACCTCACAAGTCCTCAACTGGCAGCTTCATTAAATAGTACACGCAAAACACCAGTCTCAGCATCAACAATGAACAGGCGACTCCGAGATGCTGGCCTTCTAGGCAGAGTTCCTCTGTCCAGTGTCTGTGTTCTTTAGCCCATCTTAATCTTTTATTTTATTGGCCAGTCTGAGATATGGCTTTTTCTTTGCAACTCTGCCTAGAAGGCCAGCATCCCAGAGTCGCCTCTTCAAGGTTGACGTTGAGACTGGTGCTTTGCGTGTACTATTCAATCAGCCATTTACAGCTACAATAGTCATTTACAACATTAACAATGTCTACACTGTATTTCTGATCAATTTGATGTTATTTTAATGGACAAAAAAATTGCTTTTCTTTCAAAAACAAGGATATTTCTAAGTGACCCCAAACTTTTGAACGTTAGTGTATGTGTTATGTATGAGTTATTAATGTGTTATGAAGTCCTTCTATTAACTTTCATTTAGTCTTTCCACATTCCGACTTCGTTGCAGTAAAGGTCAAGACACTAGCTGAAAGCATACTACTTATGAATGTGTTATGCATGAGTTATGAATGTGCCATGAAGCCCTTAGGTAGTCATTAGGTTCAGCCAGCTGCAGCAGAGGACAGGACACTTAGCTACATTACATTGTGACATCACAATGGCAGTCACACATATCGTTCTAAACCAATGCAATGTTGACTGACATGAATACTAAATAGGCTCGAGAATATACTTCCTCCTTCTCGCCATCACCCTCTCCTTCCCTTTCTCTCTCTTTCTCTATCATTCTCGCTCTGTCTACCTCTCTTTCTCTCTCGCTGTCTCTCTCTCTACTTCTCCATGTCTCTCTTTCCCATGTGTGTGCCAAGAATGAAGTCACCACACACTGATACACACACGTCTCACATGGCCGCAGTGGCAGACTCAGTCACGACTCGCAGTGCAGACACACACAGAGATACGAGGCCTTCGGTATATCACTCCTCACTGTTAGCTCAACACACACACACACACACTCTCAACACACACCTTGTGTGTGTCTATTTGGATGTAATAGACAATGTGTCAGTGTGTCACATTTGTGTTTACATGTTGTATCGTGTGTGTGTGTGTGTGTGTGTGTGTGTGTGTAGGGATGGGTCTGTCTTTAAATAGAAATCAAAGCTGCGGGCAGGAGTGTGGAGGAGGTATTTTATCTTCAAAGTGCAGCTCACACACACACAAACACACACACACGTACGTGCACGCAGACACACACACACACACACACACACACACACACACACACACACTGGACAGGTATAGCATAGTGTAGGTTACAAAACAAACAAGCTTTTAAATAATACATGAAATATCTAGTTGAGCATTTTATTTGAGTGATTATGGAAATCTATCTGTGGGTACTGTACTGAGCATCTTTTGAGTGTATGTATTTAGGCCATGCCTAGTGATGCTGTGTGTGTGTGTGTGTGTGCGTGTGTTGTCTGTGTGTGTGTGTGCGTATAGTTCGATGTTGTCTGTGTGTGTGTGTGTGTGCGTGTGTTGTCTGTGTGTGTGTGTGCGTATAGTTCGATGTTGTCTGTGTGTGTGTGTGTGTGTGTGTGTGCGTGTGTTGTCTGTGTGTGTGTGTGCGTATAGTTCGATGTTGTCTGTGTGTGTGTGTGTGTGTGTGTGTGTGTGTGTGTGTGTGTGTGTGTGTGTGTTGTGACGACCCTCCCACTCTGTCTGCTGAATTCTTTCTCTTTGCTCTTGTTTTCCGCATTAGGATGTTGGTGGGCGGAGTTGGGAGGGTCGTCAGCGACATGGGAAACACCTGGTCCTGGGTGTGTCCTGGGATAAATACTCCTCTTCCTCATTCGTTGGGGAGACTCTCTCCATGCAGACACACTGTTAGATTTTGGTTGTGGCATTTTTGTGGCCGGTTTGTTTGTTTGTTTGCTTTCAACCCTCCTCATCACAGCTATACACGCGACCACTCACTGATGCTACTGATTACTGTCTACACACACCATTGTTCATTGTATATAGGTTACCTCAGTTAATAAATATATCTTTGTTATTCCTTATCTCCACGTTGTCTCACTTTTTGTTGCGGGCTTCGAGCCGGTTCCTGACAGTGTGCATAGTGATGCTGTGCATGTGTGTGCGTATGGTGTGTGTGTGTGTTTGCATGTCTATGTATCTGTCTATGTGTGTGTGTGTGTGTGTGTGTGTTGTGGAGCACAGGATAAGGCTGTTAGAGAGAGTCTGTGTCTCAAGACTGTACTGGTGATTGATCATCTGCACCAATGAAAACCAGGTTACCGCAGCACACACACGCACACATACACACACAGATACGTAGACACGCAAACACACACACACACACCACATGCACATATACACACACACACAAGCACACACACGCACACATACACACACAGATACGTAGACACGCAAACACACACACACCACACGCACATATACACACACACATGCACACACACGCACACGCACACAGAGATGCATAGACACGCACACACATACAGACACGTTTGCTCTCATTTCCCTCTCTCTCCTCCCCATCTCTTAATCACTCACTTTCTCTCCTTCTCCTCCCATCCTTTTCCCTGCTCCCAGACCTCTCTCTCTCTGCCTCCATCCCTCACTCTATGTATCACCATCATCATACCTGCATCCCTCTTTTCCCTCTCCCTCCGTCTCATCTCTCTACCTCTCCCTTCTCTCTCTCGCTCCCTCTTACCAGTGCAATCCACCATCCATTCCTTCCCACCCCATTGCTCCTCCCTATTCTCTCTCCCGCTCCCTCTCTCTCTCTCCTCTCTCTCTCCTTCCCTCTTGTTCTCTCTCTCCTGTTTTCCAGAGCCAGGGGGAAGAGAGACAGAGTGACGTGACGTTACCACTGCAATACTCCCTGCTCTCTCTCCGTCTTTCCCTCTCGCTTCCTTATTGCTCTTCCTTAGAGCTGCTGGTGGACTCACAGAGAAGTGTTCTGAGGTCTCTCTCTCGCTCTCATAAACCATACAGCAGTGATGTACAGACTGAAGAACATACACACATTCACCACCTCTACTTACAATAGCAGCATCCCCCACACTTTTACTGTGCACACACACGCACATGCGCAGTCTCCAGGGCAAACCCAAATTGAGAGGTCTGACTGACAGAGAGAGGAAGATGGGTGAGAAAGAGAGAGGAGAGGAGGGAGAATGGGAAGATAGGAAGTATATAAAGCAGCTGACAGTCTCTACACATTTTCCTCTCTCTTTCCCTCCCGTCCATTTCCTTATGTTCCTCCCTAGTTAAATAAAGATAAAACATATATATCTTCCCCCTTCCATGTCACCCTTCACCCCCCTCCCTCTATCTCTGTCCTTTCCTGTCAGTGCCTTCAATACTCTTCTCTCTTTCCCCTTTCCTTGCTTCTCTCTATCTCTCTCCCCTCTCTATCTCTATGTCCTCCTCAACACCTCCTCTATCTCTCTCCCATCTCTATCTCTATCTCTCACCCCTCACTATCTCTATGTCCCCCTCAACACCTCCTCTATCTCTCTCCCCTCTCTATGTCCCCCTCAACACCTCCTCTATCTCTCCTCTCTCCCCTTTCTATCTCTATGTCCCCCTCAACACCTCCTCTATCTCTCTCCCCTCTCTATCTCTATGTTCCCCTCGACACCTCCTCTATCTCTCCTCTCTCCCCTTTCTATCTCTATGTCCCCCTCAACACCTCCTCTATCTCTCTCCCCTCTCTATCTCTATGTTCCCCTCAACACCTCCCCTATCTCTCTCCCCTCTCTATCTCTATGTCCCCCTCAATATCTCTCCCTTCTCTATCTCTATGTCCCCCTCAACACCTCCTCTATCTCTCTCCCCTCTCTATCTCTATGTTCCCCTCGACACCTCCTCTATCTCTCCTCTCTCCCCTTTCTATCTCTATGTCCCCCTCAACACCTCCTCTATCTCTCTCCCCTCTCTATGTTCCCCTCGACACCTCCTCTATCTCTCTCCCCTCTCTATCTCTATGTCCCCCTCGACACCCTCCTCTATCTCTCTCCCCTCTCTATCTCTATGTCCCCCTCGACACCTCCTCTATCTCTCTCCCCATCTCTATCTCTATGTCCCCCTCGACACCTCCTCTATCTCTCTCCCCTCTCTATCTCTATATCTCTATGTCCCCCTCGACACCTCCTCTATCTCTCCTCTCTCCTCTCTCTATCTCTATGACCCCCTCGACACCTCCTTTCTATCTCTCCTCTCTCTATCTCTATGTCCCCCTCGACACCTCCTCTCTCTCTCCCTCCCTCCTCTCTCTCTCTCCCTCCCTCCTCTCTCTCTCTCTCTGTGAGGTGACATTTCACTGGTGCCCTGCTTGTTGCTCCCTGCAGCGCCACTCTGATCTAGCCTCAGTGTGTGTGTGTGTGTGTGTGTGTGTGTGTGTGTGTGTGTGTGCTCATTAAAGGGAGACAGCGATGGAGAGGGTGATGCCCTGATTACACACACACACCGTGTCAAACAAGACCTCTGCTGTGTGTGTGTGTGTGTCTACCCCAGCTGACTGTATATCAAAATGTCCTCGTTTCCCTCTCTCTACATGCTGTGTATCTTTCCAGGTCTTCCTTTTCTTTCACCCAATCCCCCCTTTTTCTCACGTTAGTCTAACCCCTCCTTTTACTGCTGCTGCTCTCTCCAGCTCCTCTCTCTCTCTCCACTCTCTCTCTAGACATGCTGCTCACTTGCTACGGCACAGCAGCCATTTTTAGATCACACATCAAACAAACACACCCTCCTGTCTCACTCTCCCCCTGCATCTCTCTTTCTTTTTCTCTTTTGAACAAATGCACACAGGCACGCACGCACGCACACACACACACACACACACACACACACACACACACACAATCAATCTATCCACAGTATAGATAGATGATAGATAGATGGGTAGTCTCTGTCTGTCTGTCTGTCTGTCTGTCTGTCTGCCAGTCAGTGTGTATGGATATTGATCTTTAGACTGATCAGGGGGGCATTGATCCTGGAGTTTCCTCAGTCCAGACACACATGGACAGGAGCCAAGATATGGGACTAGACTACATGTACACACATAAGATGGGACCAGACTACATGTACACACATAAGATGGGACTAGACTACATCTCACACATAAGGGTTTCCAGCAATAATATCAATAGTGTGTGTGTGTGTGTGTGTGTGTGTGTGTGTGTGTGTGTGTGTGTGTGTGTGTGTGTGTGTGTGCACTGTGGGAAGGTGTCACTTGCATCAGGCATATTAGCATGTGAACACACACTGAGCACTAGTACAAAATCATCCACGGGCCGAATTTGGCCCGCGGACCGCCAGTTGACAATCCCTGATGTATGGTATGTAGACAGTAGTTATGGTAATGATCCCTGATGTATGGTATGTAGACAGTAGTTATGGTAATGATCCCTGATGTATGGTATGTAGACAGTAGTTAAGGTATAATCCCTGATGTATGGTATGTAGACAGTAGTTATGGTAACGATCCCTGATGTATGGTATGTAGACAGTAGTTATGGTAATGATCCCTGATGTATGGTATGTAGACAGTAGTTATGGTATAATCCCTGATGTATGGTATGTAGACAGTAGTTATGGTAATGATCCCTGATGTATGGTATGTAGACAGTAGTTATGGTAATGATCCCTGAGGTATGGTATGTAGACAGTAGTTATGGTAATGATCCCTGATGTATGGTATGTAGACAGTAGTTATGGTATAATCCCTAATGTATGGTATGTAGACAGTAGTTATGGTAATGATCCCTGAGGTATGGTATGTAGACAGTAGTTATGGTATAATCCCTGATGTATGGTATGTAGACAGTAGTTATGGTATAATCCCTGATGTATGGTATGTAGACAGTAGTTATGGTAATGATCCCTGATGTATGGTATGTAGACAGTAGTTATGGTATAATCCCTGATGTATGGTATGTAGACAGTAGTTATGGTAACGATCCCTGATGTATGGTATGTAGACAGTAGTTATGGTAATGATCCCTGATGTATGGTATGTAGACAGTAGTTATGGTATAATCCCTGATGTATGGTATGTAGACAGTAGTTATGGTAATGATCCCTGATGTATGGTATGTAGACAGTAGTTATGGTAATGATCCCTGAGGTATGGTATGTAGACAGTAGTTATGGTAATGATCCCTGATGTATGGTATGTAGACAGTAGTTATGGTATAATCCCTAATGTATGGTATGTAGACAGTAGTTATGGTAATGATCCCTGAGGTATGGTATGTAGACAGTAGTTATGGTATAATCCCTGATGTATGGTATGTAGACAGTAGTTATGGTAATGATCCCTGAGGTATGGTATGTAGACAGTAGTTATGGTAATGATCCCTGAGGTATGGTATGTAGACAGTAGTTATGGTAATGATCCCTGATGTATGGTATGTAGACAGTAGTTATGGTAATGATCCCTGATGTATGGTATGTAGACAGTAGTTATGGTATAATCCCTGATGATTGGTATGTAGACAGTAGTTATGGTATAATCCCTGATGTATGGTATGTAGACAGTAGTTATGGTATAATCCCTGATGTATGGTATGTAGACAGTAGTTATGGTAATGATCCCTGATGTATGGTATGTAGACAGTAGTTATGGTATAATCCCTGATGTATGGTATGTAGACAGTAGGTATGGTAATGATCCCTGATGTATGGTATGTAAACAGTAGTTATGGTAATGATCCCTGATGTATGGTATGTAGACAGTAGTTATGGTCATGATCCCTGATGTATGGTATGTAGACAGTAGTTATGGTAATGATCCCTGATGTATGGTATGTAGACAGTAGTTATGGTAATGATCCCTGATGTATGGTATGTAGACAGTAGTTATGGTAATGATCCCTGATGTATGGTATGTAGACAGTAGTTATGGTAATGATCCCTGAGGTATGGTATGTAGACAGTAGTTATGGTAATGATCCCTGTTGTATGGTATGTAGACAGTAGTTATGGTATAATCCCTGATGTATGGTATGTAGACAGTAGTTATGGTAATGATCCCTGAGGTATGGTATGTAGACAGTAGTTATGGTATAATCCCTGATGTATGGTATGTAGACAGTAGTTATGGTAATGATCCCTGATGTATGGTATGTAAACAGTAGTTATGGTAATGATCCCTGATGTATGGTATGTAGACAGTAGTTATGGTAATGATCCCTGATGTATGGTATGTAGACAGTAGTTATGGTAATGATCCCTGATGTATGGTATGTAGACAGTAGTTATGGTAATGATCCCTGATGTATGGTATGTAGACAGTAGTTATGGTAATGATCCCTGATGTATGGTATGTAGACAGTAGTTATGGTAATGATCCCTGATGTATGGTATGTAGACAGTAGTTATGGTAATGATCCCTGAGGTATGGTATGTAGACAGTAGTTATGGTAATGATCCCTGAGGTATGGTATGTAGACAGTAGTTATGGTAATGATCCCTGAGGTATGGTATGTAGACAGTAGTTATGGTATAATCCCTGATGTATGGTATGTAGACAGTAGTTATGGTAATGATCCCTGATGTATGGTATGTAGACAGTAGTTATGGTAATGATCCCTGAGGTATGGTATGTAGACAGTAGTTATGGTATAATCCCTGATGTATGGTATGTAGACAGTAGTTATGGTAATGATCCCTGATGTATGGTATGTAGACAGTAGTTATGGTAATGATCCCTGATGTATGGTATGTAGACAGTAGTTATGGTATAATACAATGCAACAATAATGTACTTACCCAGTGAGCACTACTACAAAGTCCATAGCGTTCCATCCATTCCTCAGGTAGGAGCCCTTATGGAGGGCAAAGCCCAGAGCCAGAATCTTTATACCTGACTCAAAACAGAAGATGGCTATGAAGTAGGGCTCTGTATCATCCTAATGGAGAGAAGGGGAGAGAGAGAGAGAGAGAGAGAACGAGAGAACGAGAGAGAGAAGGGAGGGGAGTGAGAGAGAGAGGAGAGGAGGGAGGGGGAGAGAAGAGGGGGGGAGAGAGAGAGGAGAGGAGGGAGAGAGAGGGTTAGAATATGGCATTTCGAAAAAGAGCATTGTGTGCACCTTTGTGGTGTGTGTGTGTGTGAGAGAGAGAGAGAGAGAGAGAGATAGAGAGAGAGTTGTACTCACCAGTCTCTCAGAAAGAGGAGTTTTGTCATTCTCAGGCAAATGCTGTTCCAGAGCCAGGACGATACAGTTAGCTATGATGGTTGCCAAAATCATCCATTCAAATGGAGTACGGCTGGAGTTAAGGCCAGTAACATGGGACAATATATACACATATATCTAATAATACAAACACCAATCATCTTAAACTGACAGTCCAGAAAATCTGGCATTAGAATGACTTATAAAATATGTATATGTTTACATGACTTATTTGCTTGATTTCCCACCATTCAATAAGTCAGAAGACAGCAATCCTTCCTAGGACCATGTAAACGTCCCCTGTTGAATAAACGTATACTTGTATGCATTTATACATCAGAGGCAGACACATTGCATATTCTCAGCGTGACAAAACCGTGCCCTTTACATAGCCCTTCTCCCCTTGTCTATAGGAGGAAAGCATGCTGTTTAAATAGCCTAAATGTTGATTTACACCATCACACATTTGATAGATTTTGACTATCACTAATGTCATGATATGTTTGGTAAGGTAATAAAGGTGAAATATTTTGGGTAGCTGTTCCTAAAACAGATTATAACTATATGTGGACATATTATAACGTATGAAAAGGCTTATTCATTCACAATGTAAGTTCATTTATCATATCATCATTTGTATATACAGTTGAAGTTGGACGTTTACATACACCTTAGCCAAATACATTCAAATCAGTTATTCACAATTCCTGACATTTAATCCTTGTAAAAATTCGCTTAGATCAGTTAGGATCACCACTTTATTTTAAGAATGTGAAATGTCAGAATAATAGTAGAGAGAATGATTTATTGCAGCTTTTATTTCTTTCATCACATTCCGAGTGGGTCAGAAGTTTACATACACTCAATTAGTATTTGGTAGCATTGCCTTTAAATTGTTTAACTTGGGTCAAACGCTTCAGGTAGCCTTCCACAAGCTTCCCACAATAAGTTGGGTGAATTTTGACCCATTCCTCCTGACAGAGCTGGTGTAACGGAGTCAGGTTTGTAGGCCTCCTTGCTCGCACACGCTTTTTCAGTTATGCCCACACTTTTTCTATAGGATTGAGGTCAGGGCTTTGTGATGGCCACTCCAATACCTTGACTTTGTTGTCCTTAAGCCATTTTGCCACAACTTTGGAAGTATGCTTGGGGTCATTGTCCATTTGGAAGACCCATTTGCGACCAAGCTTTATTAACTTCCTGATTGATGTCTTGAGATGTTGCTTCAATATATCCACATAATTTTCCTCCTCATGATGCCATCTATTTTGTGATGTGCACCAGTCCCTCCTGCAGCAAAGCACCCCCACAACATGATGCTGCCACCCCCGTGCTTCACAGTTGGGATGGTGTTCTTCGGCTTGCAAGCCTCCCCCTTTTTCCTCCAAAATGGTCATTATGGCCAAACAGTTCTATTTTTGTTTCATCAGACCAGAGGACATTTCTCCAAAAAGTACGATCTTTGTCCCCATGTGCAGTTGCAAACCGTAGTCTGGCTTTTTTATAGCGGTGTTGGAGCAGTGGCTTCTTCCTTGCTGAGCGGCCTTTCAGGTTATGTCGATATAGGACTCATTTTACTGTGGATATAGATACTTTTGTACCTGTTTCCTCCAGCATCTTCACAAGGTCCTTTGCTGTTGTTTTGGGATTGATTTGCACTTTCGCACCAAAATATGTTCATCTCTAGGAGACAGAACGCGTCTCCTTCCTGAGCGGTGCGACGGCTGCGTGGTCCCATGGTGTTTTACTTGCATACTATTGTTTGTACAGATGAACGTGGTACCTTCAGGCGTTTGGAAATTGCTCTTGGCTGATTTCTTTTGATTTTCCCATGATGTCAACCAAAGAGGCACTGAGTTTGAAGGTAGGCCTTGAAATACATCCACAGATACACCTCCAATTGACTCAAATGATGTCAATTAGCCTATCAGAAGCTCCTAAAGCCATGACATAATTTTCTGGAATATTCCAAGCTGTTTAAAGGCACAGTCAACTTCGTGTATATAAACTTCTGACCCACTGGAATTGTGATACAGTGAATTATAAGTGAAATAATCTGTCTGTAAACAATTCTTGGAAAAATTACTTAAAACAACTATAGTTTGTTAACAAGAAATTTGTGGAGTAGTTGAAAAACGAGTTTTAATAATATGTAAACTTGCAACTTCAACTGTATATACTCCCACCAACACGTGTTTGGTTACTACATGATTCCATATGTGTTATTTCATAGTTTTGATGTCTTCACTATTTTTTTTAAATGTAAACATTTTAAAAAATATAGAAAAACCCTGGAATGAGTAGGCGTGTCCAAACTTTTGACTGGTACTGTATATATATATATATATATATATTTGTACTTTTACCCCTTTTTGTTCCCAATTTTGTGATATCCAAATGGTAGTTAGCAGTCTTGTCCCATCGCTGCAACTCTCCTACAGACTCAGGAGAGGCGACAGTCGAAAGCCATGCGTCCTCCGAAACACGACCCTGCCAAGCCACACTGCTTCTTGACACACTGCTCACTTAACCAAGAAGCCAGCAGCACCAATATGTCGGAGGAAACACCGTCCAGCTCGTGACCGAAATCAGCTTGCAGGCGCCAGGCCCACCACAAGGAGTCGCTAGAACGCGATGGGTGTGTGTGTGTGTGTGTGTGTGTGTGTGTGTGTGTGTGCGTGCGTGCGCGTGCGTGCGTGTGTGTGCGTGCGTGTGTGCGTGTGTGTGTGTGCGTGTGTGTGTGCGTGTGTGTGTGTGTGTGCGTGCGTGTGTGTGCAAAACAGTGCAAAACGGCTGTCAGCTCAACTTTAAGACCAGTAACATGGGAGAACAGCAAAAGCATTTACATGTATCTAATAATACAAGCATTAAGGCCAGTAGGAAAACTGGAATAGCATACAAACACACATATATATCTGACATATACAGTATTTCATAATACAAACACACACAAAGGTACTGTACCGTATACAAATATACATAACAAAGAAGGACAATATCAAACCTCTATTCTACTGAAAGAGATTGAATAGGATCTGAAGCACTTAGACATTTATCTTAATGAACTCTGGTGTGTGTGACCAGGCCTGAGTAATGCTGGCCTTACTGAACTCTGGTGTGTGTGACCAGGCCTGAGTAATGCTGGCCTTACTGAACTCTGGTGTGTGTGACCAGGCCTGAGTAATGCTGGCCTTACTGAACTCTGGTGTGTGTGACCAGGCCTGAGTAATGCTGGCCTTACTGAACTCTGGTGTGTGTGACCAGGCCTGAGTAATGCTGGCCTTACTGAACTCTGGTGTGTGTGACCAAGCCTGAGTAATGCTGGCCTTACTGAACTCTGGTGTGTGTGACCAGGCCTGAGTAATGCTGGCCTTAGTGAACTCTGGTGTGTGTGACCAGGCCTGAGTAATGCTGGCCTTACTGAACTCTGGTGTGTGTGACCAGGCCTGAGTAATGCTGGCCTTACTGAACTCTGGTGTGTGTGACCAGGCCTGAGTAATGCTGGCCTTACTGAACTCTGGTGTGTGTGACCAGGCCTGAGTAATGCTGGCTTAAGGGGCTGGTATGACTGGATGGGTCTGGACAGATCAGCACTGCTCCTAATTGGAGACTCATTATCCTGTTAGTGTGTGTGTGTTTGTGTGTGTACATGCACACTTGTCAGTATTTGTTTGTGTTTGCATCTGTGTGCAAACTTGCGTCCGTCCGTCCGTCCGTGTGTATGTCTGTGCGTGTCCATGTAATTGAACGGGATCTGCGTGTTTATGTCCGTGTGTGTGTGTGTGTGTTTACCAGATGCCAGTCTGACATTGACACCATGGCCGGGGGATGGTTAAGAGGGTGATGCGGTCTGAGTCTGTGTGTGTGTCGTAACAGCTGATGTAACATGAAGAGACAGACTAGCATGGGAGTGAAGACTCAGACTAAACACTGGCTAGAAGCAACACTCCAGTACCCAGACTCTTATTTCACCAGGTCAGTTGACTGACAACACATTCTCATTTACAGCAACAACCTGAGGAATAGTTACAGGGGAGAGGAGGGGGGACGAATGAGTCAATTGGAAGCCGGGGATGATTAGGTGACCGTGATGGTATGGGAATTTAGCCTGGACGATAAGTGCCATGGGTTTATAGTGTCCACAGAGCGTCAGCACACCCGTTTAATATCCCATCTGAAAGACACCACATACACAGGGTAATGTCCCCAATCACTGCCCTGGGATAGATTCTTTTTGTTGTTGACCAGAGGAATGAGTTCCTCTTACTGGCCCTCCAACACCACTTCCAGGAGCATCTGGTCTCGCTTCCAGGAACCGACCAGGACCAACCCTGCTTAGCTTCAGAAGCAAGACAGCAGTGGGATGCAGGGTGGTATGCTGCTGGCTCACTGCTGTAGTACTGTTTATAGGAAGGAGGATTTCAGCACTACGGAAGAATATACTGTTTAATAGCTGTTACAGTTTAAACATCAATTATGCTATTATTCTATTTCAGACACACACACACACACACACACACACACACACACACACACACACACACACACACACACACACACACACACACACACACACACACACACACACACACACACACACACACAAACCAAGCACTGATTTAAGAGGAACATCTATAATTCCCCCAGTCTTTGATAACAATGAGTAACTTCTCTGATGTGATCAAAGTGAGAGACAATAAAGCACTATGTAGGCTTTACGTAGGTTATATGACACTGCATAGCATCAGAGTCTAGTAACAGAACAGTGGCTGCATGTTCATGTCCCTCTCTCAACCCCACTTCCCCTTTCTCTTACACTCTAAAAAACTGGGTTGTCTGGTTGACCCAACCCTGCTGGGTTGTTTGGTTGACCCAACCCTACTGGGTTGTCTGGTTGACCCAACCCTACTGGGTTGTCTGGTTGACCCAACCCTGCTGGGTTGTTTGGCTGTCTCAACTGCTGGGTTGTTTGGTTGACCCAACACTACTGGGTTGTCTGGTTGACCAAACCCTGCTGGGTTGTTTGGCTGTCTCAACTGCTGGGTTGTTTGGTTGACCCAACTGCTGGGTTGTTTGGTTGACCCAACTGCTGGGTTGTTTGGCTCTCAACTGTTGGGTTGTTTGGCTGTCTCAACTGCTGGGTTGTTTGGTTGACCCAACTGCTGGGTTGTTTGGCTGTCTCAACTGCTGGGTTGTTTGGTTGACCCAACTTCTGGGTTGTTTGGCTGTCTCAACTGTTGGGTTGTTTGGTTGACCCAACTGTTGGGTTGTTTGGTTGACCCAACTTCTGGGTTGTTTGGCTGTCTCAACTTCTTGGTTGTTTGGCTGTCTCAACTGCTGGGTTGTTTGGCTGTCTCAACTGCTGGGTTGTTTGGCTGTCTCAACTGCTGGGTTGTTTGGCTGTCTCAACTGCTGGGTTGTTTGGCTGTCTCAACTGCTGGGTTGTTTGGCTGTCTCAACTGCTGGGTTGTTTGGCTGTCTCAACTGCTGGGTTGTTTGGCTGTCTCAACTGCTGGGTTGTTTGGCTGTCTCAACTGCTGGGTTGTTTGGCTGTCTCAACTGCTGGGTTGTTTGGCTCTCAACTGCTGGGTTGTTTGGCTGTATCAACTGCTGGGTTGTTTGGCTGTCTCAACTGTTGGGTTGTTTGGCTGTCTCAACTGTTGGGTTGTTTGGTTGACCCAACTGCTGGGTTGTTTGGCTGTCTCAACTGCTGGGTTGTTTGGCTGTCTCAACTGTTGGGTTGTTTGGCTGTCTCAACTGCTGGGTTGTTTGGTTGACCCAACTGCTGGGTTGTTTGGCTGTCTCAACTGCTGGGTTGCTTGGCTGTCTCAACTGCTGGGTTGTTTGGTTGTCTCAACTGTTGGGTTGTTTGGCTGTCTCAACTGTTGGGTTGTTTGGTTGACCCAACTGCTGGCTTGTTTGGCTGTCTCAACTGCTGGGTTGTTTGGCTGTCTCAACTGTTGGGTTGTTTGGCTGTCTCAACTGCTGGGTTGTTTGGCTGTCTCAACTGCTGGGTTGTTTGGCTGTCTCAACTGCTGGGTTGTTTGGCTCTCAACTGCTGGGTTGTTTGGTTGACCCAACTGCTGGGTTGTTTGGCTGTCTCAACCGTTGGGTTGTTTGGTTGACCCAACCCTACTGGGTTGTCTGGTTGACCCAACCCTACTGGGTTGTCTGGTTGACCCAACCCTGCTGGGTTGTTTGGCTGTCTCAACTGCTGGGTTGTTTGGTTGACCCAACACTACTGGGTTGTCTGGTTGACCAAACCCTGCTGGGTTGTTTGGCTGTCTCAACTGCTGGGTTGTTTGGTTGACCCAACTGCTGGGTTGTTTGGTTGACCCAACTGCTGGGTTGTTTGGCTCTCAACTGTTGGGTTGTTTGGCTGTCTCAACTGCTGGGTTGTTTGGTTGACCCAACTGCTGGGTTGTTTGGCTGTCTCAACTGCTGGGTTGTTTGGTTGACCCAACTTCTGGGTTGTTTGGCTGTCTCAACTGTTGGGTTGTTTGGTTGACCCAACTGTTGGGTTGTTTGGTTGACCCAACTTCTGGGTTGTTTGGCTGTCTCAACTTCTTGGTTGTTTGGCTGTCTCAACTGCTGGGTTGTTTGGCTGTCTCAACTGCTGGGTTGTTTGGCTGTCTCAACTGCTGGGTTGTTTGGCTGTCTCAACTGCTGGGTTGTTTGGCTGTCTCAACTGCTGGGTTGTTTGGCTGTCTCAACTGCTGGGTTGTTTGGCTGTCTCAACTGCTGGGTTGTTTGGCTGTCTCAACTGCTGGGTTGTTTGGCTGTCTCAACTGCTGGGTTGTTTGGCTGTCTCAACTGCTGGGTTGTTTGGCTGTCTCAACTGCTGGGTTGTTTGGCTCTCAACTGCTGGGTTGTTTGGCTGTATCAACTGCTGGGTTGTTTGGCTGTCTCAACTGTTGGGTTGTTTGGCTGTCTCAACTGTTGGGTTGTTTGGTTGACCCAACTGCTGGGTTGTTTGGCTGTCTCAACTGCTGGGTTGTTTGGCTGTCTCAACTGTTGGGGTTGTTTGGCTGTCTCAACTGCTGGGTTGTTTGGTTGACCCAACTGCTGGGTTGTTTGGCTGTCTCAACTGCTGGGTTGCTTGGCTGTCTCAACTGCTGGGTTGTTTGGTTGTCTCAACTGTTGGGTTGTTTGGCTGTCTCAACTGTTGGGTTGTTTGGTTGACCCAACTGCTGGCTTGTTTGGCTGTCTCAACTGCTGGGTTGTTTGGCTGTCTCAACTGTTGGGTTGTTTGGCTGTCTCAACTGCTGGGTTGTTTGGCTGTCTCAACTGCTGGGTTGTTTGGCTGTCTCAACTGCTGGGTTGTTTGGCTCTCAACTGCTGGGTTGTTTGGTTGACCCAACTGCTGGGTTGTTTGGCTGTCTCAACCGTTGGGTTGTTTGGTTGACCCAACTTCTGGGATGTTTGGCTGTCTCAAATGTTGGGTTGTTTGGTTGACCCAACTGCTGGGTTGTTTGGCTGTCTCAACTGTTGGGTTGTTTGGCTGTCTCAACTGTTGGGTTGTTTGGCTGTCTCAACTGTTGGGTTGTTTGGCTGTCTCAACTGCTGGGTTGTTTGGCTGTCTCAACTGCTGGGATGTTTGGCTGTCTCAACTGCTGGGTTGTTTGGCTGTCTCAACTGCTGGGTTGTTTGGCTCTCAACTGCTGGGTTGTTTGGCTGTCTCAACTGCTGGGTTGTTTGGCTGTCTCAACTGCTGGGTTGTTTGGCTGTCTCAACTGCTGGGTTGTTTGGCTGTCTCAACTGCTGGGTTGTTTGGTTGTCTCAACTGTTGGGTTGTTTGGTTGACCCAACTGCTGGGTTGTTTGGCTGTCTCAACTGTTGGGTTGTTTGGTTGACCCAACTGCTGGGTTGTTTGGCTGTCTCAACTGTTGGGTTGTTTGGTTGACCCAACTGCTGGGTTGTTTGGCTGTCTCAACTGCTGGGTTGTTTGGCTGTATCAACTGTTGGGTTGTTTGGCTCTCAACTGCTGGGATGTTTGGCTGTCTCAACTGCTGGGTTGTTTGGCTGTCTCAACTGCTGGGTTGTTTGGCTGTCTCAACTGCTGGGTTGTTTGGCTCTCAACTGCTGGGTTGTTTGGCTGTCTCAACTGCTGGGTTGTTTGGCTGTCTCAACTGTTGGGTTGTTTGGCTGTCTCAACTGCTGGGTTGTTTGGTTGACCCAACTGCTGGGTTGTTTGGCTGTCTCAACTGCTGGGTTGTTTGGCTGTCTCAACTGTTGGGTTGTTTGGCTGTCTCAACTGTTGGGTTGTTTGGTTGACCCAACTGCTGGGTTGTTTGGTTGTCTCAACTGTTGGGTTGTTTGGCTGTCTCAACTGCTGGGTTGTTTGGTTGACCCAACTGCTGGGTTGTTTGGTTGTCTCAACTGTTGGGTTGTTTGGCTGTCTCAACTGCTGGGTTGTTTGGCTCTCAACTGCTGGGTTGTTTGGTTGACCCAACTGCTGGGTTGTTTGTCTGACCCAACTGCTGGGTTGTTTGTCTGTCTCAACTGCTGGGTTGTTTGGTTGACCCAACTGCTGGGTTGTTTGGTTTACCCAACTGCTGGGTTGTTTGGCTGTCTCAACTGCTGGGTTATTTGGTTGACCCAACTGCTGGGTTGTTTGGTTGACCCAACTGTTGGGTTGTTTGGCTGTCTCAACTGCTGGGTTGTTTGGCTGTCTCAACTGCTGGTTGTTTGGCTCTCAACTGCTGGGTTGTTTGTCTGACCCAACCCTACTGGGTTGTTTGGCTGACCCAACCCTACTGGGTTGTTTGGCTGACTGGCTGACCCAACCCTACTGGGTTGTTTGGCTGACCCAACCCTACTGGGTTGTTTGGCTGACCCAACCCTACTGTGTTGTTTGGCTGACCCAACCCTACTGGGCTGTTTGGCTGACCCAACCCTACTGTGTTGTTTGGCTGACCCAACCCTACTGGGCTGTTTGGCTGACCCAACCCTACTGGGTTGTTTGGCAACCCTACTGGGTTGTTTGGCTGACCCAACCCTACTGGGTTGTTTGGCTGACCCAACCCTACTGGGTTGTTTGGCTGACCCAACCCTACTGGGTTGTTTGGCTGACCCAACCCTACTGTGTTGTTTGGCTGACCCAACTCTACTGGGTTGTTTGGCTGACCCAACCCTACTGGGTTGTTTGGCTGACCCAACCCTACTGGGTTGTTTGGCTGACCCAACCCTACTGGGTTGTTTGGCTGACCCAACCCTACTGGGTTGTTTGGCTGACCCAACCCTACTGGGCTGTTTGGCTGACCCAACCCTACTGGGCTGTTTGGCTGACCCAACCCTACTGGGTTGTTTGGCTGACCCAACCCTACTGGGTTGTTTGGCTGACCCAACCCTACTGGGCTGTTTGGCTGACCCAACCCTACTGGGCTGTTTGGCTGACCCAACCCTACTGGGTTGTTTGGCTGACCCACCCTACTGGGCTGTTTGGCTGACCCAACCCTACTGGGTTGTTTGGCTGACCCAACCCTACTGGGTTGTTTGGCTGACCCAACCCTACTGGGTTGTTTGGCTGACCCAACCCTACTGGGTTGTTTGGCTGACCCAACCCTACTGGGCTGTTTGGCTGACCCAACCCTACTGGGCTGTTTGGCTGACCCAACCCTACTGGGTTGTTTGGCTGACCCAACCCTACTGGGTTGTTTGGCTGACCCAACCCTACTGGGTTGTTTGGCTGACCCAACCCTACTGGGCTGTTTGGCTGACCCAACCCTACTGGGTTGTTTGGCTGACCCAACCCTACTGGGTTGTTTGGCTGACCCAACCCTACTGGGCTGTTTGGCTGACCCAACCCTACTGGGTTGTTTGGCTGACCCAACCCTACTGGGCTGTTTGGCTGACCCAACCCTACTGGGCTGTTTGGCTGACCCAACTGCTGGGTTGCAGGCGTTGGGTCACTTAATTGGGTTGCTTTCTTTAAAAAAAGCATGGTTGGGTTGTTGATGCTGGATCATTGCTTGGTTATTGAGAAATGACCCAGTGGGTCAGATCAGAAGTCTAGAGGCGTAGTAGGGGCGTGGCTTCAGAGAGTTGTTTTTTATCCATCCGTGAGAATAAATATCATTCCTGCTCATCTGTTCTGTTGTACAGTTATCACATGTTAAGGTCGAACACTTACATTTTGTAGCTTCAATCAGGCCTACAGAAGTGTATGAGTTCTCTAAAAGCCTCTGTAAACCCCATTGTTGGGATGCAATAAGGTGGTATACCTTATTATACAATAATATTATGTAATAAATAATCATAATATTCTGGAAGAAAAATGCACAACAAATAAAGAGAGAGACAGATGAGGGAGAGACAGTAGAGTGTTCTCTGCAGCAGTATACGGCAAAGTGCATCAGCAGTGTTAGAATAATAAGAAATTGTGAAAGAGAGAGAGAGAGAGAGAGAGAGAGAGAGAGAGAGAGAGAGAAATAGGAGAGAAAGAGGAGAGAGAGAGAGAGAGAGAGAGAGAGAGAGAGAGAGAGAGAGAGAGAAAAGAGAGACCAGAGACCTGCCAGAGACCAGACCTTCCTCTCCCCTCCTCTTCTCCCCTCTTCACCTCTTCTCTCCCCTCCTCTGCTGTCCTCCCCTCTCTCCTCCTCTCTCCTCCCCCTTCCCTCCTCTCCTCCCCTCTCTCCTCCTCCCCCCTTCTCTGCTCTCATCCCCTCCTTCTCTGCTCTCCTCCCCTCTCTCCTCCTCCGCTCTCTGCCTGATTAGACTGGTCCTCAGATGGTTCTGGGCAGGCCTTGCTCTGCCAACTAGACACTACACTGGTCTGAAGCTGCATCACACACACACACACACACACACACACACACACACACACACACACACACACACACACACACACACACACACACACACACACACACACACACACACACACACACACACACAGAATGATACGGGCACAGACAAAGGTACACACCAAACACAAATACACACACCTACTGACTAAGCAGAATGTAGACTGTAGTGTAGACATACACGAGAATGCACACAGACAGACAGACACACACACTTTATCTAATACATCATGTCCACCTTTAATTCCAGTTATCTATTGACCCTGACCGGCACCTCTCTTCCTCTCATCCCCCACTCCATCTCTACCTCCTCTCTCTATCTATCCTCCTCCCTCTCTCACGTCATCATGACCTTTCCACGACCGCCTCCCCCTCTTCCATGTCTCCGCTCTCCATCCCCCTCTCTTTATCTTGCCTTTCCACTCCAGGACAGTTAAAGCAAACAATACACACACACGCACACTCACGCACACATCGAACGAGGCATTATCCAGCATCAGCATATTACCGCTCGACTGCTTACAACTGTGCTGTGCACACACACACACACACACGCACACGCACACGCACACGCACACACACACACACACACACCTCTCCTTTCTGATTCTGCCAGAAAGTCTATTAGGTTATTAGTAGAGAGAGAGACAGAGAGACGGAGAGACAGAGAAAGATAGAGATGGAGAGAGAGAGAGAGACTGACTCCATCCTTTCTCTCAACTAGCCTGTAGACACAGTAGGAGACATGAGTCTGATGGGGAACAACTGAACACACTGTGTGTTGTGTGTCTGTGTAATGTGTGTGTGTGTGTCATTGTTGATATTTCTGGGAGGTGTAAGGTTGACATCAAACCGCTCCAGACAGCATCACAGATATGTGTAAATGTGGGTGGTAGGACCATTGTGGTTTTGTGTTTATTGACATAACATTAATTAAGATTAAAATAACACATATGGAATCATGTAGTAACCAAAAAAGTGTTTAACAAATCAAAATATAATGTATAGTTGAGATTCTTCAAATAGCCACCCGCTCCCTTGATTACGGTTTTGCACGCGCTTGGCATTTCTCAACCAGCTTCACCTGGAATGCTTTTCCAACAGTCTTGAAGGAGTTCCCACATATGCTGAGCACTTGTTGGCTGCTTTTCCTTCACTCTGTGGTGCGACTCATCGGAGAATTGTGGAGGCCAGAACATCTGATGCATCACTCCATCACTCTCCTTCTTGGTCAAATAGCCCTAACACAGCCTGGAGGTGTGTTGGGTCATTGTCCTGTTGAAAAACAAATGATAGTCCCACTAAACCCAAACCAGATGGGATGGTGTATCACTGCAGAATGCTGTGGTAGCCATGCTGGTTAAGTGTGCCTTGAATTCTAAATAAATCACAGACAGTGTCACCAGCAAAGCACCATCACACCTCCTCCATGATTCACAGCGGGAACCACACATGCAGAGATCATCCGTTCACCCACACCGTCTTACAAAGACGCGGAGGTTGGAACAAAAAATTTCAAATTTGGACTCCAGA
>NC_042970.1:75609684-75674684 GCF_901001165.1 Salmo trutta | reverse complement strand
AACCTCGACACCACAACCTCGACAAACACAACCTCAACAAACACAACCTCGACAAACACAACCGCGACAAACACAACCGCGACAAACACAACCTCGACACCTCGACACCACAACCTCAATCAATAAAAACAACTGCAATCCTCAATGAATTAATTCAATACCAGAGTCATACATGTCTCTAGGGGCACCAGGGAATCAAGGCATTTGGTTGGTTATTCCAACAATGAGGAGCAATAAAACTAAAGGAGGATTTACCTAAATTGCTGAAGAACAGAGGGACCTGAAGAGTTAACTGATCCCGACAGGCGGTTTGAAGTTCAGCTAGTTACAAACTATTGTAATAGAGCTGAGTAGACAGAAAGAGAGTAATGAAGTGATCTACGGGACTTTAATGAGGACCAGCCAACCGTTTGATACAGGATGCAGTGGTGAGTACTAATACTTGTAATAAAGCCAATGGCGCTACGGTAGATGCCATCCAAAGGTTTAAGAGTAGTGGCTGTTGTAATCAGGTAAATGCTGTCACCACAGTCAAGAACTGGCAGGGAAGATGCCTGCTATTTAGGGAGAGGCCAGATCTATTTCTACAAAACAAGTTATTGCTCTCATATACAGCCCCACCCCACCCTAAAACCATAGTCTATGGAACTGTTCATCTCCAGCTGGACTTTCTAGTGTCCTACTTCTAGCTTTACTGCAGCTGTGTCCATCTGTCCTGCAGTTCTGTGTGGTACTCTGCCAATCTGTACTGAGTAGCTGTGGCTGTGCCAGAGAGAGAGAGAGAGAGAGAGAGAGAGAGAGAGAGAGAGAGAGAGAGAGAGAGAGAGAGAGAGAGAGAGAGAGAGAGAGAGAGAGAGAGAGAGAGAGAGAGAGAGAGAGAGAGAGAGACCAGTATACATGGATGGAACTAGACCCTTCTGCCACTCCCTCCATCTGTCCATCTCTCTTGTTCTCTGTCTCTCTCTCTCTCTCCTTCCCTTTCCATATCTCTCAATTGGATTTGATTTAAATGTGCTTTATTGAAAGTTCTTCAGCGGGACAAACAATCCTGACAAACCTGTGAGTCAAATCAGAGTAATTAATCAGACCTGTCAACATAGAGAATAAATAAACAAAACAAAGGAAGGACTATTATCTTAATTCTAAAATATATATTTCTGTCTCTGTATCCCACTGTCTTTCACTCTCTATCCCTCCTCTATATTGGTAGGGCAGCCTACCTGTCTATCCCTCCTATATATAGGTCAGTCTACCTGTCTATCCCTCCTCTATATTGGTAGGGCAGCCTACCTGTCTATCCCTCCTATATATAGGTCAGTCTACCTGTCTATCCCTCCTCTATATTGGTCAGTCTACTTGTCTATCCCTCCTCTATATTGGTCAGTCTACCTGTCTATCCCTCCTCTATATTAGTCAGTCTACCTGTCTATCCCTCCTCTATATTGGTCAGTCTACCTGTCTATCCCTCCTCTATATTGGTCAGTCTACCTGTCTATCCCTCCTCTATATTGGTCAGTCTACCTGTCTATCCCTCCTCTATATTGGTCAGTCTACCTGTCTATCCCTCCTCTCTATTGGTCAGTCTACCTGTCTATCCCTCCTCTATATAGGGCAGTCTACCTGTCTATCCCTCCTCTATATTGGTCAGTCTACCTGTCTATCCCTCCTCTATATTGGTCAGTCTACCTGTCTATCCCTCCTCTATATAGGGCAGTCTACCTGTCTATCCCTCCTCTATATAGGGCAGTCTACCTGTCTATCCCTCCTCTATATTGGGCAGTCTACCTGTCTATCCCTCCTCTATATTGGTCAGTCTACCTGTCTATCCCTCCTTTATATAGGGCAGTCTACCTGTCTATCCCTCCTCTATATAGGGCAGTCTACCTGTCTATCCCTCCTCTATATAGGGCAGTCTACCTGTCTATCCCTCCTCTATATTGGTCAGTCTACCTGTCTATCCCTCCTCTATATTGGTCAGTCTACCTGTCTATCCCTCCTTTATATAGGGCAGTCTACCTGTCTATCCCTCCTCTATATAGGGCAGTCTACCTGTCTATCCCTCCTCTATATAGGGCAGTCTACCTGTCTATCCCTCCTCTATATTGGGCAGTCTACCTGTCTATCCCTCCTCTATATTGGTCAGTCTACCTGTCTATCCCTCCTTTATATAGGGCAGTCTACCTGTCTATCCCTCCTCTATATAGGGCAGTCTACCTGTCTATCCCTCCTCTATATAGGGCAGTCTACCTGTCTATCCCTCCTCTATATTGGTCAGTCTACCTGTCTATCCCTCCTTTATATAGGGCAGTCTACCTGTCTATCCCTCCTCTATATTGGTCAGTCTACCTGTCTATCCCTCCTTTATATAGGGCAGTCTACCTGTCTATCCCTCCTCTATATAGGGCAGTCTACCTGTCTATCCCTCCTCTATATAGGGCAGTCTACCTGTCTATCCCTCCTCTATATTGGGCAGTCTACCTGTCTATCCCTCCTCTATATTGGTCAGTCTACCTGTCTATCCCTCCTTTATATAGGGCAGTCTACCTGTCTATCCCTCCTCTATATAGGGCAGTCTACCTGTCTATCCCTCCTCTATATAGGGCAGTCTACCTGTCTATCCCTCCTCTATATTATCAGTCTACCTGTCTATCCCTCCTCTATATTGGTCAGTCTACCTGTCTATCCCTCCTCTATATTGGTCAGTCTACCTGTCTATCCCTCCTCTATATTGGTCAGTCTACCTGTCTATCCCTCCTCTATATTGGTCAGTCTACCTGTCTATCCCTCCTCTCTATTGGTCAGTCTACCTGTCTATCCCTCCTCTATATAGGGCAGTCTACCTGTCTATCCCTCCTCTATATTGGTCAGTCTACCTGTCTATCCCTCCTCTATATTGGTCAGTCTACCTGTCTATCCCTCCTCTATATAGGGCAGTCTACCTGTCTATCCCTCCTCTATATAGGGCAGTCTACCTGTCTATCCCTCCTCTATATAGGGCAGTCTACCTGTCTATCCCTCCTCTATATAGGGCAGTCTACCTGTCTATCCCTCCTTTATATAGGGCAGTCTACCTGTCTATCCCTCCTCTATATAGGGCAGTCTACCTGTCTATCCCTCCTCTATATAGGGCAGTCTACCTGTCTATCCCTCCTCTATATTGGTCAGTCTACCTGTCTATCCCTCCTCTATATTGGTCAGTCTACCTGTCTATCCCTCCTTTATATAGGGCAGTCTACCTGTCTATCCCTCCTCTATATAGGGCAGTCTACCTGTCTATCCCTCCTCTATATAGGGCAGTCTACCTGTCTATCCCTCCTCTATATTGGGCAGTCTACCTGTCTATCCCTCCTCTATATTGGTCAGTCTACCTGTCTATCCTTCCTTTATATAGGGCAGTCTACCTGTCTATCCCTCCTCTATATAGGGCAGTCTACCTGTCTATCCCTCCTCTATATAGGGCAGTCTACCTGTCTATCCCTCCTCTATATTGGTCAGTCTACCTGTCTATCCCTCCTTTATATAGGGCAGTCTACCTGTCTATCCCTCCTCTATATTGGTCAGTCTACCTGTCTATCCCTCCTTTATATAGGGCAGTCTACCTGTCTATCCCTCCTCTATATAGGGCAGTCTACCTGTCTATCCCTCCTCTATATAGGGCAGTCTACCTGTCTATCCCTCCTCTATATAGGGCAGTCTACCTGTCTATCCCTCCTCTATATAGGGCAGTCTACCTGTCTATCCCTCCTCTATATAGGGCAGTCTACCTGTCTATCCCTCCTCTATATAGGGCAGTCTACCTGTCTATCCCTCCTCTATATAGGGCAGTCTACCTGTCTATCCCTCCTCTATATAGGGCAGTCTACCTGTCTATCCCTCCTTTATATAGGGCAGTCTACCTGTCTATCCCTCCTCTATATAGGGCAGTCTACCTGTCTATCCCTCCTCTATATAGGGCAGTCTACCTGTCTATCCCTCCTCTATATAGGGCAGTCTACCTGTCTATCCCTCACTATATTCCTTTATTTCTCATCTCACAGCTCTCTCTCTCTGTTACCCCTTCCTTCCATCCCTCTCCTTCCCACCTCTACCCCTCTTTTGCTATGTATCTATCTCTCTCCCTAAAGGCATCTTCTCTTACTCCATCTGTCTCCCTCCTCTCTCCCTCCCTCCATCTCTCTCCTTCCCGCCTTGCCACTCTATCCCTTACTCTCTCCCTCCCTCCCTCCCTCCATCTTTCTCCCTCCCTCCCTCCCTCCTCTCTCTCTCCCTCCATCTCGCTATCTACCTTGCTAACTCAAGGCCTCTTAGTCTCTCACTCAATATCGCTTACCACCGCCCTCCAAGACAAATGTTTGCGCACCTTCGTGGACACACACACACACACACACACAGTGGTGTGTTTTTTTAACATTGTTTTCATGCTCTCAGCGAGAGAGAGACATTTATAAATGGAGCTGGTGAGAGGAGAGGAAGAGTACCCCTCGGAGAGTGTGTGTGTGTGTGCGTGTGTGTGCTGGCTCTGCTATTTAGCATCCCTGAGCAGCTACGAACACTAAACAAGGAGATGTGTGTATACAGTATCTCACAAAAGTGAGTACACCCCTCACATTTTTGTAAATATTTGAGTATATCTTTTCATGTGACAACACTGAAGAAATGACACTTTGCTACAAGTATGTCTCCAGACCTAAACCCTACTGAGCATCTGTGGGACATCCTCAAACGGAAGGTGGAGGAGTGCAAGGTCTCTAACATCCACCAGCTCCGTGATGTCGTCATGGAGGAGTGGAAGAGGACTCCAGTGGCAACCTGTGAAGCTCTGGTGAACTCCATGCCCAAGAGGGTTAAGGCAGTGCTGGAAAATGATGGTGGCCACACAAAATATTGACACTTTGGGCCCAATTTGGATATTTTCACTTAGGGGTGTACTCACTTTTGTTGCCAGCGGTTTAGACATTAATGGCTGTGTGTTGTGTTATTTTGAGGGGACAGCAAATTTACACTGTTATACAAGCTGTACACTCACTACTTTACATTGTAGCAAAGTGTCATTTCTTCAGTGTTGTCACATGAAAAGATATACTCAAATATTTACAAAAATGTGAGGGGTGTACTCACTTTTGTGAGATACTGTATGTCTGTGTGAGTGGGAGGAGGGGTGACTAGTGAGAAATATATATCCCTCTTTTTACCACAACATCCATTCAGTCTCATCTCTTTCCCTTCCACCCTGTCTTTTTTCTAATCGCCACACTCCCTCTATCCTCTCCTCCTCTATCCTCCTTGCTTTATTCCAGCGTTATAGTTATCATGTCTAAGCCTGTATTTCCTCTCCTCTTTTCATTTATTTCTCCTCCTTGTTTGGAATCTCATTGTCCTTCCATTTCATAAGCCCTCGTATAGCTCCTTCTCTCCTATCTCTTATCCCTCAATGTATCCCCCCTCTCTCTACATCTCCCTCTTTCTTCCTCTCACCGTTTCTCTCTCTGCCTCTTGTCATGACGTTGGCCTGTGGGTAAGGTTTATGACCCCCCCCATAAATACCTTTCTCCCTTCCCCTCTCTGACCCTACTGAAGGACTTGAATAGCCTGTGTTAAATATAGAGAGTCTGGGAACATCAAACAAATGGGGAAAAGGAACCATATTTTGGTAATAAAACCAGTTGGAAATATGCTTTGGAACGTAATGAGTATGGATGTCAGTTCGGTTGTCATCTGAGACATTATGACTGATGACAGGATGACATAAACTGTACCTGGGAAAGTATCCACCCTCTAGTTATCAGAGTCACATGGAATTGTTATGCAATTGAAATGTTTGATATTGAAATTGTTTGTTAGGAGATTAAATGTAATTTTAGCTTCCAAATGAGAGAATTGGGTTTTCATAAGGAAAGTGCCCTGCTTGATCAGTGGCCCACCCTTGTGAAGAGACAGGGGTTATAAACAATGAAACATCCTTCCCCCTCTCCACTATATAAGCCTTTGACGAAAAGATAACCAGTAGTTCCAGTACGTGAGGTCTGCAGCCTCTACGTTAGAAGGAGCTGTCATGACTGTCCTGATCAGGTCAGGGTACAGGAGACCACCACCCTACAGATTATCTCCCAAACCCCCAACAGAGGAGGAGAGATCTAGGGGTCTGAAGATGTGGGGGTTTTATGACACCTCATGCCCATAATACAGAGAAATTCCTTTGTCCTAACAATGGAGAACTGGCCTCAGAACCTTAAACATGCAATAAAGGAACTTTGGAACAATGGTTTCCGTCAGCCACAATGGTGGTTATGACGAAAAGTGGAATATTAAAATGTATGTAACTTTTGTATTGGTTTTTAAAGGTTAAGAGATGACGTTATTATGAAAACATTGTACCTTTAAGAGTTTTCCCAGTATATGCCTGATGTTTATACATTGTACGCTGTTTGGAAAATATCCAAATCAAACAGAATGTTTTGATAAAGATGAAATGTGAAGTTAGTGTCTAAAATCGGATTTTTAGCCAAATCTAAGCCTTGCCCCCTGTACTTGGTCCGCCCAGAGAATCGCCCTAAAGGCTGTTACACCCACTTCTGACCCGAGGGTATAAGACAGGAGAGTGAAGAATTAACATAGTAGACTATTGACCCCAAGCTGCAGCCAAGGTCTAACAAAGTCGACGAACCCCAAAAGGAAACACAAGGTTGAAGACAAAGAAATATTTTTCTCCACGAGCTACGGACGAGTAGCTGTGTCTAAGCGGGTGAATTCAAGCCGAACTACCCAGCCTCCACTCTCCATTGAATCGTGGTATCGACACCATTCGAGCCGAAGCTGTGAGCTCTGAGCTACAGAGCTGTCTGTCCTCAGAAGACCCCTTTCCGATCAAGGGTGAGGATCAGACCACTTAGCCAAGAAGGACACTGACATCGTGAGGACAACCAGAGAGTTGCGCCGGAGAACTTCGTCATTTAGAAGCCTAAACGACCCACGCGGAGCTTCCCACCTGAGAACTCCAACACGTAATTACACCATTATATTCTGACCCATAAGAGCGGCAGTTCGGGGCAAGGCTAATTTTAAATAAGCATGGCTGACAAATGAACCCAAATGTATATTTCTCTCGTGTACTTCCTTTATTTCTCTCTCTTTAAAATCCCCATTTTGGGTAACAAGCGCCATTGTGTGTTGGCCCGTTATACTAAGTCCTAATCGATAGCTAGACTGTGTTTTGTGTATGTGCATTTTTATCATCATTTTAGCTTGCTAGTAAATAAATAATCAACTAAGATTGGTGTGGTAAATTCAGTGGTAAAGCCCGGGTCCGTGCAGATTCCCGGATTATACGACTTTCAGATTATGAGACTGTAGAGGAAACTGATTAATTTAGCGACTGTTGTAATCGATATTCTGATATCCTTTGAGTTAATTTGGGAAATAGAAACTCAATCAAAACAATGTTCCCATGGTGCCCCAGGTTAATGAGTTAATAATTGCTTGATTCATTGCTTAATTCATTTAATCACGTAATTATAAACCGTTAATCATTCGATGAGCAACAGTCGTCACATTAACTAATACAACGTCACGACAGAGCTTTGGTGAGCTTTGGTGGCAAATGGTATGAACTTTGAGCTTATTCACTACAGAAGTGATACTTCCTAGCCGTTGAGTTAGCAGCGGCCGCTGTAGACGTGGGCTAGGAAAGGACGGACGACGGATCCAGTCTAACAGACGGACAAAGATACCACCACGTATCCAATTTACCACCAGAGACATTCTTCCGAGGACAGGAAGATCTGTTGGCCAACCCGGCCAGCATCTATGACCAATCTACCGAAGCGCAGCTCAGAGTAAATATTTATTGCATTTTCCTTTTCCAAATGGGCGGTAATTTAGAATGCATAAGATAATGTATTTACGATAGCATAGCTGCTGTTTCTTTGTTCCTAAATCTTCCCGCTCTTTCATTCAAGCCCAACCCCCTTTCCTTTGTGTAACCAGCCATCATGTATGACATCATTTGTATTCGGTGTATTTGTAATTCTGTGTGATTAGTTTAGGTATTTAGTAAATAAATAATTAAACCCAATTTTGTATTGCTGATTCAACTTGTTAGCCAGGGTTCGTGAAGATAACCAAGAATTGACAACTTTCATTATGAGACTGAAAATAAAATGATTAAGATGACGGCTATCGATGTAAAAGATTACTAAGTATTTTAAGAATTTATTCGGAAGATAACGGCTCTATAAACGTGCTTCCGTGGTGCCCCGACTTTCTAGTTAATTACATTTACATGATAAGCTTAATCAGGTAATATTAATTAGAGAGAAAGAATTTTATAGGTTAGCATGTTATATCACTTAATCCGGCATAGCCAAAGACACGACACTCTCCATCTTTACCAATCCCATTTCTCCCTCCCCTTCCCTCTCTCTCGCTCTCTTCATGTCAATCCCTCTCTCTCCCTCTCTTGCTCCTTTTCTCTCTCTCTCTCCCTCCCCCTCCCTCTGTCACTTTCTTCATCTCTTGTTCAATCTGCTGGTGTGTTTTAGTGAGGGCTGGAGACATCAATCATCCAGCAGCATCCTCACACAGGACCTACAGATTAACATGAGCTATCTAGCTAAATCTGATGTATGTTATACATGGTCCCTGACCAATAAAAGTCATAATAAATAATAATAATACATTAATATATTAATACACACACACACGGAACGAACGTCCTGCTGGCTTCCATGGCTGCCGCATCAGCAGCTTCCTTACTGAGAGAAGAGGAGGGAGGGAGGGAGGAGGAGGAGGAGAAGGGAGGGAGAGAGGAGGAAGACGAGGGAGGGAGAGAGGAGGAAGACGAGGGAGGGAGAGGGGAACAGAAGAGAATAAATGAATGGGGAAATGATTTAGGAAGAGAGGAATTGGGGAGAGAAGTGAGGGAAAGTAGGAGCAAAGATGAGGAGAGGAAAGAGAGAAACAGGAACGTGGCTGGGATGGGGGATCAGAGGAGAGAAGAGGAGGGAGGGACAGGAACGTGGATGGGATGGGGGATCAGAGAAGAGAAGAGGAGGGAGGGACAGGAACGTGGATGGGATGGGGGATCAGAGAAGAGAAGAGGAGGGAGGGACAGGAACGTGGATGGGATGGGGGATCAGAGGAGAGAAGAGGAGGGAGGGACAGGAACGTGGATGGGATGGGGGATCAGAGGAGAGAAGAGGAGGGAGGGACAGGAACGTGGATGGGATGGGGGATCAGAGAAGAGAAGAGGAGGGAGGGACAGGAACGTGGATGGGATGGGGGATCAGAGAAGAGAAGAGGAGGGAGGGACAGGAACGTGGATGGGATGGGGGATCAGAGAAGAGAAGAGGAGGGAGGGACAGGAACGTGGATGGGATGGGGGATCAGAGGAGAGAAGAGGAGGGAGGGACAGGAACGTGGATGGGATGGGGGATCAGAGGAGAGAAGAGGAGGGAGGGACAGGAACGTGGATGGGATGGGGGATCAGAGGAGAGAAGAGGAGGGAGGGACAGGAACGTGGATGGGATGGGGGATCAGAGGAGAGAAGAGGAGGGAGGGACAGGAACGTGGATGGGATGGGGGATCAGAGGAGAGAAGAGGAGGGAGGGACAGGAACGTGGATGGGATGGGGGATCAGAGGAGAGAAGAGGAGGGAGGGACAGGAACGTGGATGGGATGGGGGGATCAGAGGAGAGAAGAGGAGGGAGGGGACAGGAACGTGGATGGGATGGGGGATCAGAGGAGAGAAGAGGAGGGAGGGACAGGAACGTGGATGGGATGGGGGATCAGAGGAGAGAAGAGGAGGGAGGGACAGGAACGTGGATGGGATGGGGGATCAGAGGAGAGAAGAGGAGGGAGGGACAGGAACGTGGATGGGATGGGGGATCAGAGGAGAGAAGAGAGGGAGGGACAGGAACGTGGATGGGATGGGGGATCAGAGTGAGAGAAGAGGAGGGAGGGACAGGAACGTGGATGGGATGGGGGATCAGAGGAGAGAAGAGGAGGGAGGGACAGGAACGTGGATGGGATGGGCCACAGGAGGGATGGATGGGGAATCAGAGGAGAGGAATGAGGAGGGAGGGACAGGAACTTGGATGGATGGGGGATCAGAGGAGAGAGAAGAGGAGGGAGGGACAGGAACGTGATCGGGATGGGGGAATGGTCAGCAGGAGAGAAGAGGAGGGAGGGACCGGAACGTGGATGGGATGGGGGGATATCAAGGAGAGAAGAGGAGGGAGGGACAAGGTACGTGGATGGGATGGGGGATCAGCAGGAGAGAAGAGGAGGGAGGGACAGGAACGTGGATGGGATGGGGGATCAGAGGAGAGAAGAGGAGGGAGGGACAGGAACGTGGATGGGATGGGGGATCAGAGGAGAGAAGAGGAGGGAGGGACAGGAACGTGGATGGGATGGGGGATCAGAGGAGAGAAGAGGAGGGAGGGACAGGAACGTGGATGGGATGGGGATCAGAGGAGAGAAGAGGAGGGAGGGACAGGAACGTGGATGGGATGGGGGATCAGAGGAGAGAAGAGGAGGGAGGGACAGGAACGTGGATGGGATGGGGGATCAGAGGAGAGAAGAGGAGGGAGGGACAGAACGTGTGGATGGGATGGGGGATCAGAGGAGAGAAGAGGAGGGAGGAGGAACAGGAACGTGGATGGGATGGGGATCAGAGGAGAGAAGAGGAGGGAGGGCAGAGGAACGTGGATGGGATGGGGGATCAGAGGAGAGAAGAGGAGGGAGGGACAGGAACGTGGATGGGATGGGGGATCAGAGGAGAGAAGAGGAGGGAGGGACGGAACGAGGATGGGATGGGGGATCACAGGAGAGAAGAGGGAGGGAGGGACAGGACCGTGGATGGGATGGGGGATCAGAGGAGAGAAGAGGAGGGAGGGACAGGAACGTGGATGGGATGGGGGATCAGAGGAGAGAAGAGGAGGGAGGGACAGGACCGTGGATGGGATGGGGGAGGGGAGGAGAGAAGAGGGAGGGGAGGGACAGGAACGTGGATGGGATGGGGGATCAGGGGAGAGAAGAGGAGGGAGGGACAGGAACGTGGATGGGATGGGGGATCAGGGGAGAGAAGAGGAGGGAGGGACAGGAACGTGGATGGGATGGGGGATCAGGGGAGAGAAGAGGAGGGAGGGACAGGAACGTGGATGCGATGGGGGATCAGAGGAGAGAAGAGGAGGGAGGGACAGGAACGTGGATGGGATGGGGGATCAGAGAAGAGAAGAGGAGGGAGGGACAGGAACGTGGATGGGATGGGGGACCAGGGGAGAGAAGAGGAGGGAGGGACAGGAACGTGGATGGGATGGGGGATCAGAGGAGAGAAGAGGAGGGAGGGACAGGAACGTGGATGGGATGGGGGATCAGGGGAGAGAGAAGAGGAGGGAGGGACAGGAACGTGGATGGGATGGGGGATCAGAGGAGAGAAGAGGAGGGAGGGACAGGAACGTGGATGGGATGGGGGATCACAGGAGAGAAGAGGAGGGAGGGACAGGAACGTGGATGGGATGGGGGATCAGAGGAGAGAAGAGGAGGGAGGGACAGGAACGTGGATGGGATGGGGGATCAGGGAGAGAGAAGAGGAGGGAGGGACAGGAACGTGGATGGGATGGGGGATCAGAGGAGAGAAGAGGAGGGAGGGACAGGAACGTGGATGGGATGGGGGATCAGAGGAGAGAAGAGGAGGGAGGGACAGGAACGTGGATGGGATGGGGGATCACAGGAGAGAAGAGGAGGGAGGGACAGGAACGTGGATGGGATGGGGGATCAGAGAAGAGAAGAGGAGGGAGGGACAGGAACGTGGATGGGATGGGGGATCAGGGGAGAGAAGAGGAGGGAGGGACAGGAACGTGGATGGGATGGGGGATCAGAGGAGAGAAGAGGAGGGAGGGACAGGAACGTGGATGGGATGGGGGATCAGAGGAGAGAAGAGGAGGGAGGGACAGGAACGTGGATGGGATGGGGGATCAGAGGAGAGAAGAGGAGGGAGGGACAGGAACGTGGATGGGATGGGGGATCACAGGAGAGAAGAGGAGGGAGGGACAGGAACGTGGATGGGATGGGGGATCAGAGAAGAGAAGAGGAGGGAGGGACAGGAACGTGGATGGGATGGGGGATCAGAGGAGAGAAGAGGAGGGAGGGACAGGAACGTGGATGGGATGGGGGATCACAGGAGAGAAGAGGAGGGAGGGACAGGAACGTGGATGGATGGGGGATCAGAGAAGAGAAGAGGAGGGAGGGACAGGAACGTGGATGGGATGGGGGATCAGAGGAGAGAAGAGGAGGGAGGGACAGGAACGTGGATGGGATGGGGGATCAGAGGATGAGAAGAGGAGGGAGGGACAGGAACGTGGATGGGATGGGGGATCACAGGAGAGAAGAGGAGGGAGGGACAGGAACGTGGATGGGATGGGGGATCAGAGGAGAGAAGAGGAGGGAGGGACAGGAACGTGGATGGGATGGGGGATCAGAGAAGAGAAGAGGAGGGAGGGACAGGAACGTGGATGGGATGGGGGATCAGGGGAGAGAAGAGGAGGGAGGGACAGAGGAGAGAAGGAGGGAATGAAACAGAGTCAGAGAGGAAGAGACACAGAAACAGAGAGAAAAGGAGGAGAGAAAGATGGAGGGAAGGTGAGGCGAGTGAGAGCTGAGCTGACAGAGTGGAAAGAAGAGGGAGCGAGGGAGGGAAGAGAGAAAGAGGGAAGAGAGAGGGAAAAGAGATGGATGGAAGACTTGAGGGTGGAGAGAGGGATGGAGGGAGGGAGAGAGAGAGAAAACACAGGAGGGCGGCGGGAGCGAGGGAGCGATAGGGAGAGAGGGACGGCAGGAGGGTGGAAAGAGGGAAGGGAGGGAGAATTGCAGTATTTTTTGTCATTCTCTGTGAGTGGGTCCCATAAAAGTAGGTTACTGTCAGCAGACGAGGAGGAGAGGAGCTCTCTCTCTCTCTCTACTGACGCAAACACTTCAAGTGTGATCTCCCTCTCTCTCACACACACACACACACACACACACACACACACACGACTACAGGCTACATGTAGCTTGTAAATGTTAGCTATAGGCTGGGGCTCAGCTGCAGTAAGTGACTAACCACAGGCAGGCAGCCACCAGCTACCAACCAACCACCTAACCAGCAACACGGAAGAAACAGACGTCAAATGACACACTACTGTACTGGACAGACATTACTCAGAGACAAACACACACACACACATCCTAACCTCAACCATGAGTGGGGAAAATGCAAAACTGACCCAAGATCAGCATTTAGTGGAAAATTCACGCTGATTGAGGGTCCTCAATCATGTCATCTATAACTATTGGACAGATCAGTCAGCAACATCCAAAGGATTGGGCTGGACAAACACTAAGGGTGTGTACCAATAATCTCTCCTTCCTCCTGAAGTGTGCACTCGTTCACTAGTCCCCATAAATGTAAAAGCATTAGATTGGTGTTTCCATGGGATAGAGGGAGTTTCCATATACCACTCATTTCCTTTCAAATCCATGAAGGGAAGTGTTCAAGTGCACACTTTGGGAGAAAGGAGAGATTATTGAGCCTGTTCCTATGATGCTGTTCTGTCAAAACAGTGTGATCAAGTGTCATAGTGGATCTTGGAGATCCATCCCTACACCAGGGCTGTTCAATGTCGGTAGAAACACTTCTGGTTTTCACCCTCTCCTTCTAATAAAGGACTAATTCAGACCTGGGTCTAATTAACTAGCAGGTAGAAACACTTCTGGTTTTCACCCTCTCCTTCTAATAAAGGACTAATTGAGACCTGGGTCTAATTAACTAGCAGGTAGAAACACTTCTGGTTTTCATCCTCTCCTTCTAATAAAGGACTAATTCAGACCTGGGACTAATTAACTAGCAGGTAGAAACACTTCTGGTTTTCATCCTCTCCTTCTAATAAAGGACTAATTCAGACCTGGGACTAATTAACTAGCAGGTAGAAACACTTCTGGTTTTCATCCTCTCCTTCTAATAAAGGACTAATTCAGACCTGGGACTAATTAACTAGCAGGTAGAAACACTTCTGGTTTTCATCCTCTCCTTCTAATAAGGGACTAATTCAGACCTGGGTCTAATTAACTAGCAGGTAGAAACTCTTCTGGTTTTCACCCTCTCCTTCTAATAAAGGACTAATTCAGACCTGGGACTAATTAACTAGCAGGTAGAAACACTTCTGGTTTTCACCCTCTCCTTCTAATAAAGGACTAATTCAGACCTGGGACTAATTAACTAGCAGGTAGAAACACTTCTGGTTTTCACCCTCTCCTTCTAATAAAGGACTAATTCAGACCTGGGTCTAATTAACTAGCAGGTAGAAACTCTTCTGGTTTTCACCCTCTGCTTCTAATAAGGGACTAATTCAGACCTGGGACTAATTAACTAGCAGGTAGAAACACTTCTGGTTTTCACCCTCTGCTTCTAATAAGGGACTAATTCATACCTGGGACTAATTAACTAGCAGGTAGAAACACTTCTGGTTTTCACCCTCTGCTTCTAATAAGGGACTAATTCAGACCTGGGACTAATTAACTAGCAGGTAGAAACACTTCTGGTTTTCACCCTCTCCTTCTAATAAGGGACTAATTCAGACCTGGGACTAATTAACTAGCAGGTAGAAACACTTCTGGTTTTCACCCTCTCCTTCTAATAAGGGACTAATTCAGACCTGGGACTAATTAACTAGCAGGTAGAAACACTTCTGGTTTTCACCCTCTCCTTCTAATAAGGGACTAATTCAGACCTGGGTCTAATTAACTAGCAGGTAGAAACACTTCTGGTTTTCATCCTCTCCTTCTAATAAGGGACTAATTCAGACCTGGGACTAATTAACTAGCAGGTAGAAACACTTCTGGTTTTCACCCTCTCCTTCTAATAAGGGACTAATTCAGACCTGGGTCTAATTAACTAGCAGGTAGAAACACTTCTGGTTTTCACCCTCTCCTTCTAATAAGGGACTAATTCAGACCTGGGTCTAATTAACTAGCAGGTAGAAACACTTCTGGTTTTCACCCTCTCCTTCTAATAAAGGACTAATTCAGACCTGGGTCTAATTAACTAGCAGGTAGAAACACTTCTGGTTTTCACCCTCTGCTTCTAATAAGGGACTAATTCAGACCTGGGTCTAATTAACTAGCAGGTAGAAACAACAACAACCAGATGTGTTTTGGCCCTCCAGGACCGGAATTGAACAGCTCTGACATAAACTCTAGTCTGAATTGAGTCCTACACCATTGACCCTCATATTTACAGACTTTTCTTTGTCAACTAGGGGATTGCATGCACGCACGCACGCACGCTCGGACACACACACACACACACTACGTGTCCCTCGGGGGCAAGGGTTCGCCAGGCGGAAAAAAGTCTGATGGGATCTGATGGAACGTCGATGGTGCTGCGATATGTGGAATCTACAACCCACCGCTGACACATACAGTACAGTACAGTACAGTACAGTACAGTACAGTACACACACACACACACACACACACACACACACACACACACACACACACACACACACACACACACACACACACACACACACACACACACACACATCCAGAGACAAACACACACAAACACACACACACATCCAGAGACAAACACACACACACACTACAATTCTAAATCTTACTCTCTCTTTCACAAAGACACACAGCAGGGACGTTTTCCTAACCCTAAAAGAGACCACAGCAAGAAACGCCTTTTCATTTATCTGATTTTCATTGATCTGCATGTCCAGCCCTTATATGTAGCCTCACAATGAAAAGTTTTGGCATGGTCTTTTCAGGACAACCAGGGCTACAAGTAGAACACAAAACACTTTGACATAAACAGTTGTATTCATTCGTTTTATTGACAAATGTCAATACAAAAAGGTGTGCCAAAGCAAAAGCCTTATATTGTTTTCTCAGTGGGAAATGAATATCCAACTAGCTAGTGACGACTGCATGGAGTTTGACGTTTGACAGCAACTATGTGAGCTTATTAGCGTATTATAGACACTATGTCCTGGATTTCCTATGAACTATGTAGAATCCCTTACCTTCTAACTACACTTGTGTAGCTTCATAGAGCAAAACATGTACGTGTCCCTGAGAGTCTCAGCTTTTCATATATAGATGTTAATAGTTTGTACCTCAAACTATTCAGACTCTACAGATGTTTATGTAAACAGACCCGGCCCTGGGCCCCTTCGGGATAGCTCTCTAGGTCAGCCCGTTAATAACACAGACTAATGGCTCAGCACCTGTTAATAACACAGACTAATGGCTCAGCCCGTTAATAACACAGACTAATGGCTCAGCACCTGTTAATAACACAGACTAATGGCTCAGCCCGTTAATAACACAGACTAATGGCTCAGCACCTGTTAATAACACAGACTAATGGCTCAGCCCGTTAATAACACAGACTAATGGCTCAGCCCCTGTTAATAACACAGACTAATGGCTCAGCACCTGTTAATAACACAGACTAATGGCTCAGCCCCTGTTAATAACACAGACTAATGGCTCAGCCCCTGTTAATAACACAGACTATGGCTCAGCCCCTGTTTAATAACACAGACTAATGGCTCAGCCCCTTAATAACACAGACTAATGGCTCAGCCCCTGTTATAACACAGACTAATGGCTCAGCCCGTTATAACACAGACTAATGGCTCAGCCCCTGTTTATAACACAGACTAATGGCTCAGCCCGTTAATAACACAGACTAATGGCTCAGCCCGTTAATACACAGACTAATGGCTCGGCCCGTTAATAACACAGACTAATGGCTTCGCCCGTTAATAACACAGCATCATGGCTCAGCCCCTGTTAATAACACAGACAATGGCTCAGCCCCATGTAATAACACAGGACTAATGGCTCAGCCCGTTAATAACACGACTAATGGCTCAGCAACCTGTTAATAACACAGAACTAATGGCTCCAGCAACCTGTTAATAACACAGACTAATGGCTCAGCCCCTGTTAATAACACAGACTAATGGCTCAGCACCTGTTAATAACACAGACTAATGGCTCAGCCCCTTAATAACACAGACTAATGGCTCAGCCCCTGTTAATAACACAGACTAATGGCTCAGCCCCTGTTAATAACACAGACTAATGGCTCAGCACCTGTTAATAACACAGATTAATGGCTCAGCCCCTGTTAATAACACAGACTAATGGCTCAGCCCCTGTTAATAACACAGACTAATGGCTCAGCCCGTTAATAACACAGACTAATGGCTCAGCCCCTGTTAATAACACAGACTAATGGCTCAGCCCCTGTTAATAACACAGACTAATGGCTCAGCCCCTGTTAATAACACAGACTAATGGCTCAGCCCCTGTTAATAACACAGACTAATGGCTCAGCCCCTGTTAATAACACAGACTAATGGCTCAGCCCGTTAATAACACAGACTAACGGCTCAGCCCCTGTTAATAACACAGACTAATGGCTCAGCCCGTTAATAACACAGACTAATGGCTCAGCCCCTGTTAATAACACAGACTAATGGCTCAGCCCGTTAATAACACAGACTAACGGCTCAGCCCCTGTTAATAACACAGACTAATGGCTCAGCCCCTGTTAATAACAAAGACTAATGGCTCAGCACCTGTTAATAACACAGACTAATGGCTCAGCACCTGTTAATAACACAGACTAATGGCTCAGCACCTGTTAATAACACAGACTAATGGCTCAGTCCGTTAATAACACAGACTAATGGCTCAGCCCCTGTTAATAACACAGACTAATGGCTCAGCCCGTTAATAACACAGACTAATGGCTCAGCACCTGTTAATAACACAGACTAATGGCTCAGCACCTGTTAATAACACAGACTAATGGCTCAGCCCGTTAATAACACAGATTAATGGCTCAGCCCGTTAATAACACAGACTAATGGCTCAGCCTGTTAATAACACAGACTAATGGCTCAGCGTTAATAACACAGACTAATGGCTCAGCCTGTTAATAACACAGACTAATGGCTCAGCCTGTTAATAACACAGACTAATGGCTCAGCCCGTTAATAACACAGACTAATGGCTCAGCCTGTTAATAACACAGACTAATGGCTCAGCCTGTTAATAACACAGACTAATGGCTCAGCCTGTTAATAACACAGACTAATGGCTCAGCCCGTTAATAACACAGACTAATGGCTCAGCCCGTTAATAACACAGACTAATGGCTCAGCCCCTGTTAATAACACAGACTAATGGCTCAGCCCGTTAATAACACAGACTAATGGCTCAGCCCGTTAATAACACAGACTAATGGCTCAGCCCGTTAATAACACAGACTAATGGCTCAGCCCGTTAATAACACAGACTAATGGCTCAGCCCGTTAATAACACAGACTAATGGCTCAGCCCGTTAATAACACAGACTAATGGCTCAGCCCGTTAATAACACAGACTAATGGCTCAGCCTGTTAATAACACAGACTAATGGCTCAGCCTGTTAATAACACAGACTAATGGCTCAGCCCCTGTTAATAACACAGACTAATGGCTCAGGCCCGTTATAACACAGACTAATGGCTCAGCCCCTGTTAATAACACAGACTAATGGATCAGCCCGTTAATAACACAGACTAATGGCTCAGCCTGTTAATAACACAGACTAATGGCTCAGCCCCTGTTAATAACACAGACTAATGGCTCAGCCCCTGTTAATAACACAGACTAATGGCTCAGCCCGTTAATAACACAGACTAATGGCTCAGCACCTGTTAATAACACAGACTAATGGCTCAGCACCTGTTAATAACACAGACTAATGGCTCAGCCCCTGTTAATAACACAGACTAATGGCTCAGCACCTGTTAATAACACAGACTAATGGCTCAGCCCCTTAATAACACAGACTAATGGCTCAGCCCCTGTTAATAACACAGACTAATGGCTCAGCCCCTGTTAATAACACAGACTAATGGCTCAGCACCTGTTAATAACACAGATTAATGGCTCAGCCCCTGTTAATAACACAGACTAATGGATCAGCCCCTGTTAATAACACAGACTAATGGCTCAGTCCGTTAATAACACAGACTAATGGCTCAGCCCCTGTTAATAACACAGACTAATGGCTCAGCCCCTGTTAATAACACAGACTAATTGCTCAGCCCCTGTTAATAACACAGACTAATGGCTCAGCCCGTTAATAACACAGACTAACGGCTCAGCCCCTGTTAATAACACAGACTAATGGCTCAGCCCGTTAATAACACAGACTAATGGCTCAGCCCCTGTTAATAACACAGACTAATTGCTCAGCCCCTGTTAATAACACAGACTAATGGCTCAGCCCATTAATAACACAGACTAACGGCTCAGCCCCTGTTAATAACACAGACTAATGGCTCAGCCCCTGTTAATAACACAGACTAATGGCTCAGCACCTGTTAATAACACAGACTAATGGCTCAGCACCTGTTAATAACACAGACTAATGGCTCAGCACCTGTTAATAACACAGACTAATGGCTCAGTCCGTTAATAACACAGACTAATGGCTCAGCCCCTGTTAATAACACAGACTAATGGCTCAGCCCGTTAATAACACAGACTAATGGCTCAGCACCTGTTAATAACACAGACTAATGGCTTAGCACCTGTTAATAACACAGACTAATGGCTCAGCCCGTTAATAACACAGATTAATGGCTCAGCCCGTTAATAACACAGACTAATGGCTCAGCCTGTTAATAACACAGACTAATGGCTCAGCCTGTTAATAACACAGACTAATGGCTCAGCCTGTTAATAACACAGACTAATGGCTCAGCCTGTTAATAACACAGACTAATGGCTCAGCCCGTTAATAACACAGACTAATGGCTCAGCCTGTTAATAACACAGACTAATGGCTCAGCCTGTTAATAACACAGACTAATGGCTCAGCCTGTTAATAACACAGACTAATGGCTCAGCCTGTTAATAACACAGACTAATGGCTCAGCCCGTTAATAACACAGACTAATGGCTCAGCCCCTGTTAATAACACAGACTAATGGCTCAGCCCGTTAATAACACAGACTAATGGCTCAGCCTGTTAATAACACAGACTAATGGCTCAGCCGTTAATAACACAGACTAATGGCTCACCCGTTAATAACACCGACTAATGGCCTTCAGCCCTTGTTAATAACACAGACTAATGGCTCAGCTGTTAATAACACAGACTAATGGCTCAGCCCGTGTTAATACACAGACTAATGGCTCAGCCCGTTAATAACACAGACTAATGGCTCAGCCCTGATAATAACACAGACGAATGGCTCAGCCCTGTTAATAACCACAGACTAATGGCTCAGCCCTGTTAATAACACAGACTAATTGCTCAGCCCCTGTTAATAACACAGACTAATGGCTCAGCACCTTAATAACACAGACTAGACTAACGGCTCAGCCCCTGTTAATAACACAGACTAATGGCTCAGCCCCTGTTAATAACACAGACTAATGGCTCAGCACCTGTTAATAACACAGACTAATGGCTCAGCACCTGTTAATAACACAGACTAATGGCTCAGCACCTGTTAATAACACAGACTAATGGCTCAGTCCGTTAATAACACAGACTAATGGCTCAGCCCCTGTTAATAACACAGACTAATGGCTCAGCCCGTTAATAACACAGATAATGGCTCAGCACCTGTTAATAAACACAGACTAATGGCTTAGCACCTGTTAATAACCCAGACTAATGGCTCAAGCCCGTTAATAACACAGATTAATGGGCTCAGCCCGTTTAATAACACAGACTAATGGCTCAGCCTGTTAATAACACAGACTAATGGCTCAGCCTGTTAATAACACAGACTAATGGCTCAGCCTGTTAATAACACAGACTAATGGCTCAGCCTGTTAATAACACAGACTAATGGCTCAGCCCGTTAATAACACAGACTAATGGCTCAGCCTGTTAATAACACAGACTAATGGCTCAGCCTGTTAATAACACAGACTAATGGCTCAGCCGTTAATAACACAGACTAATGGCTCAGCCTGTTAATAAACACAGACTAATGGCTCACCGTTAATAACACAGACTAATGGCTCAGCCCCTGTTAATAACACAGACTAATGGCTCAGCCCGTTAATAACACAGACTAATGGCTCAGCCTGTTAATAACACAGACTAATGGCTCAGCCTGTTAATAACACAGACTAATGGCTCAACCCGTTAATAACACAGACTAATGGCTCAGCCCGTTAATAACACAGACTAATGGCTCAGCCTGTTAATAACACAGACTAATGGCTCAGCCCGTTAATAACACAGACTAATGGCTCAGCCCGTTAATAACACAGACTAATGGCTCAGCCTGTTAATAACACAGACTAATGGCTCAGCCTGTTAATAACACAGACTAATGGCTCAGCCCGTTAATAACACAGACTAATGGCTCAGCCCCTGTTAATAACACAGACTAATGGATCAGCCCGTTAATAACACAGACTAATGGCTCAGCCTGTTAATAACACAGACTAATGGCTTAGCACCTGTTAATAACACAGACTAATGGATCAGCCCCTGTTAATAACACAGACTAATGGCTCAGCCCGTTAATAACACAGACTAATGGCTCAGCCCCCGTTAATAACACAGACTAATGGCTCAGCCCCTGTTAATAACACAGACTAACGGCTCAGCCCCTGTTAATAACACAGACTAATGGCTCAGCCCCTGTTAATAACACAGACTAACGGCTCAGCCCCTGTTAATAACACAGACTAATGGCTCAGCCCCTGTTAATAACACAGACTAATGGCTCAGCCCGTTAATAACACAGACTAATGGCTCAGCCCCTGTTAATAACACAGACTAATGGCTCAGCCTGTTAATAACACAGACTAATGGCTCAGCCTGTTAATAACACAGACTAATGGCTCAGCCCGTTAATAACACAGACTAATGGCTCGGCCCCCGTTAATAACACAGACTAATGGCTCAGCCCGTTAATAACACAGACTAATGGTTGGTATCTACGGATGCAGAAGAAACAGAGGAATCCAAACATGTTTAAAAGGGGTTAGAAGTCCAAAACACACCATCTAACGTGGGTTAACGTTTAAACAGCATTTTTTTTTTTATCGGCTTTCCATTATAACAATTAGAAAAATGCATAAAATTCCATGTGAATTCATAAAGCAGATGGTCTACATCTCGCTTCCTGCAGAGAGAGAGAGAGAGAGAAAATTGTATCATTTATACTGCTGCTCTTGCTTTTCATGAGAGTGGAGAATGCAGCTTGTTGTAGTCGTTGGCCAATCATAAGTCATCAAACTGGCACACACACACACACAAACACACACACACACACACACACACACACACACACACACACACACACACACACACACACACACACACACACACACACACACACACACACACACACACACACACACACACACACACACACACACACACACACACTACAACTGTAAATCTTACTTCCACTTTTACAAACACACACAAACACACACAAACACACGCACTCCAGCCCATGATGTGTAGTGGAACGGTGCGGACATAAATGCTAACTCAGCAAACAGTATGGTACATGATGGAGGGTGTGTGTGTGTGTGTGTGTGTGTGTGTGTGTGTGTGAGGTAGTGGAAAACATGTCAGTACTGATGAAGGGCCGGGAGGGACATCTCCCCTACTCAGTCTTTTTCTGGCCACCTTACCTATGAATCTCTCATTGCACACACACACATCTACACAAACACGTAGGCATTCAGGCACACACACACACGACACACACACACACACAGTGATACAAGCACATTCATGCGCCCAAACCTATAGTTCCTGGTCTGTAGATAACCTACAGCTTCCTCCTGCAGACTCAGGACAAGTTGGTGTGCAACAAGACATCACCTCACCTGCCTATCCATAATTCCTCACTCTCTGACAGGGCACTTTCTGAGATGACTGATTGGTGGGTTGCCTGTGAATGACGAGGGAGCAGAGATCCAGGGGATGAATAAAAACATACACATCATTGTGGTTAGTCACCAAATCACTTCCTCACTTTGAAATAGAACACATGCACGCACGCACGCACGCACACACACACACACACACGTCAGACACGCACACACGCACACACACACACACACACACACGTCAGACACACACGTCAGACACGCACGCACGCGCACACACACACACACACACACACACACGTCAGACACACACGTCAGACACGCACGCACGCGTACACACACACACACGTCAGACACGTACGCAAGCACCCACCGCAGATACTTACGCACACATGTACATACACACACACACACGGCAGACACACACACCCCCTGCGTGTCCTAAAAATACCATAATGGTAGTAGCTATATTAGTGTGAAAACAGGCTATGTTCTCGTGGTGCCGTGGTGAGTCATCACTGAATCACAGAGGAGAGCCAGCTAGAAATAGACTGCATCAACCTCACTGATGCATTGTCTACACACACACACACACACACACACACACACACACACACACACACACACACACACACACACACACACACACACACACACACACACACACACACACACACACACACACACACATTTCTGGTAAGAGAACATCTGTGGAAAAAGACCCAGTGTCCCTCAGTCAGGTTGTTGTTGTAACCTCATGTAGAGACAGTACTGAGTGTGTGTGTGAGAGTGTGTGTGTGTGTGTGAGAGTGTGTGTGTGTGTGTGTGTGTGAGAGTGTGTGTGAGTGAGAGAGTGTGTGTGTGTGTGTGAGAGAGTGTGTGCACTCTTAGAGAAAAAGGTGCTATCTAGAACCTAAGAGGGTTCTACGGCTGTCCCCGTAGGAGAACCCTTTTTGGTTCCAGATAGAAGCCTTTTGAGTTCCATGTAAAATCCTCTATGATGAGAACCCTTTTTGGAAGCCTCTTTTCTAAGAATGTGTGTGTGTGTAACCCTGCTCCTACACTCAGTCAGTAGGTAGAAATCAATGCAGGTGAGTGGAGTGGAGGTGGTGGTGTGGCGCTCAGTCCCTTCCCCCCACTGCTCCAACAGCACTGAAGGCATATGGTCCTCTGGTTCCTACTCCACGGGGGGGGACACGAGTCCATGACACATTAGCCCTGCTGTATTATGGGTATTATGAGTATCTGTGTGTCAGAGATGACGGGAGTTGTCGTGCAATAACCAAAAAGTAGGATTTATAGAATAATATATGTGTATCCAAAATGGCACCCTATTCCCTTCATAGTGCACTACTTTTGACCAGAGGCTTAAAGAGCTCCATGCTTCAACCCAGTCTGGCAGTAAAGGTTTTAAACTCTGTCGGTAGTCACAGGACAAGGATCTGATTTAGAATCTGTTTTCAACCTGACAGTTAGAGAAACAGCAGCTTGAATCAACCACACCTGGATCTGTGACCAGCATCTCTAAAAACACCTACATTTCTATCCATCCCTGAATACTATGGAGTATTAAATAATTAGCACAATAACTACCTTCCCCAGTCGCCAATAGTTAATTAAAATCTATCCCGTATGTGTGTGTCCAGAGGATTACACAGTAATTAAAGTAGGCAAGTCCCTTTTTTTCCCCCAGATACGCCATGCAGCCTCTTCCACACACACACACACACACACACACACACACACACACACACACACACACACCCTTTCCATCCTGGTGCAGGCTACACACAGCTCTGGAACACCTCTCATCTCATTCGTGTTGATAAATGCAAATTAACAATTATTACAAACCACCATATACAAATTGAAAGTAGTTGGCATTTTGAACAGGACAATGGAGATATCATGGAGGACTAAAACAGTTGGAGTATATCTACTGTCATGGAGGACTAAAACAGTTGGAGTATATCTACTGTCCTGGATGACTAAAACAGTTGGAGTATATCTACTGTCATGGAGGACTAAAACAGTTGGAGTATATCTACTGTCATGGAGGACTAAAACAGTTGGAGTATATCTACTGTCCTGGAGGACTAAAACAGTTGGAGTATATCTACTGTCATGGAGGACTAAAACAGTTGGAGTATATCTACTGTCATGGAGGACTAAAACAGTTGGAGTATATCTACTGTCCTGGAGGACTAAAACAGTTGGAGTATATCTACTGTCCTGGAGGACTAAAACAGTTGGAGTATATCTACTGTCCTGGAGGACTAAAACAGTTGGAGTATATCTACTGTCCTGGAGGACTAAAACAGTTGGAGTATATCTACTGTCATGGAGGACTAAAACAGTTGGAGTATATCTACTGTCCTGGAGGACTAAAACAGTTGGAGTATATCTACTGTCCTGGAGGACTAAAACAGTTGGAGTATATCTACTGTCATGGAGGACTAAAACAGTTGGAGTATATCTACTGTCCTGGAGGACTAAAACAGTTGGAGTATATCTACTGTCCTGGAGGACTAAAACAGTTGGAGTATATCTACTGTCCTGGAGGACTAAAACAGTTGGAGTATATCTACTGTCCTGGAGGACTAAAACAGTTGGAGTATATCTACTGTCCTGGAGGACTAAAACAGTTGGAGTATATCTACTGTCATGGAGGACTAAAACAGTTGGAGTATATCTACTGTCCTGGAGGACTAAAACAGTTGGAGTATATCTACTGTCCTGGAGGACTAAAACAGTTGGAGTATATCTACTGTCCTGGAGGACTAAAACATTGGAGTATATCTACTGTCATGGAGGACTAAAACAGTTGGAGTATATCTACTGTCATGGAGGACTAAAACAGTTGGAGTATATCTACTGTCCTGGAGGACTAAAACAGTTGGAGTATATCTACTGTCCTGGAGGACTAAAACAGTTGGAGTATATCTACTGTCCTGGAGAACTAATAACGGTTGGAGTATATCTACTGTCATGGAGGACTAAAACAGTTGGAGTATATCTACTGTCATGGAGGACTAAAACAGTTGGAGTATATCTACTGTCCTGGAGGACTAAAACAGTTGGAGTATATCTACTGTCCTGGAGGACTAAAACAGTTGGAGTATATCTACTGTCATGGAGGACTAAAACAGTTGGAGTATATCTACTGTCCTGGAGGACTAAAACAGTTGGAGTATATCTACTGTCCTGGAGGACTAAAACAGTTGGAGTATATCTACTGTCCTGGAGGACTAAAACAGTTGGAGTATATCTACTGTCCTGGAGGACTAAAACAGTTGGAGTATATCTACTGTCCTGGAGGACTAAAACAGTTGGAGTATATCTACTGTCCTGGAGGACTAAAACAGTTGGAGTATATCTACTGTCCTGGAGGACTAAAACAGTTGGAGTATATCTACTGTCCTGGGGGACTAAAACAGTTGGAGTATATCTACTGTCCTGGAGGACTAAAACAGTTGGAGTATATCTACTGTCCTGGATGACTAAAACAGTTGGAGTATATCTACTGTCCTGGAGGACTAAAACAGTTGGAGTATATCTACTGTCATGGAGGACTAAAACAGTTGGAGTATATCTACTGTCCTGGAGGACTAAAACAGTTGGAGTATATCTACTGTCCTGGAGGACTAAAACAGTTGGAGTATATCTACTGTCCTGGAGGACTAAAACAGTTGGAGTATATCTACTGTCCTTGGGGACTAAAACTACTGTCCCCCTCATATTCGTCAGTAAGAATTAAATCCCTGAAAAACCGTACGTACATGTTGCCAACAACACACATGATGATGTAAATACAAATGTTCAAGTTTGTGTGTTACCATGCCGTTATTGGGAGCCAAAAGTGTCACCCTGTGTAGCCTTTACAGCGTCACTGTGTTACATTTAGGTTGTCGGTTCGTTGGGTCTACATCAATTCCCAAGGACAACGTGACTTCCTGAAACAAAAGGCTGCCATCTGATTGGCCATCTGATATCTATCTATCTATCTATCTATCTATCTATCTATCTATCTATCTATCTATCTATCTATCTGCGTTGGTGGTCCCAGCTGCATATTCTCCCAGGGACTGATGAATCTACTGTCTCCACCCTATTGGTTAAAGACACAACCTCTGACCCCTACAATAGAAGGTCATTAGTTATTAACCACTCTGACCCAGCTGCTACTGGCAATTTTAAATTTAAATGTTTTTTAAATAGTGTGGTTAATAACTATACAGACAAATTCATAGTGAACAACAGTTCCAAATGATATATCTATGAAATATAGATGCACGATACTGTAAACTGTAGATGGCTTATAAGCTTGATGTTAATGGGATTTAAAGTTAAGAGTCTAGAGACTAAAGAGAGTAGCAATCATGATTAGATGTAGGAGTGATTATCTGAATGAGACAAGGCAGTCTTCATCCTCCCACTGTATTGTGTAAGAGCATAGAAATTGAATGAATAGAATGGACGTCCCCATTCAAGTCAATGACGGCATACCAGTCAAAATGGCCAGGTTTAGAGGTTCCAAGCCGTTCTATTAATTATATATCTATGTGTAAGTGGTTCCAGTGGGGGGTCAAGTGGGAGGGGCCAGCAAACAGCTGGTGCTGTCGACCACACTCCCACAGCCCTCCTCTCTCTCTACACCCTCTTCTCACCACCTCTCTCTCTTCTACCTTCCTCCTGTTTCTCCCCTCTTCTCACCACCTCTCTCTCTTCCTCCTGCTGCTGCCACCCCCTCTACCTTCCAGTATTCCTCTATACTAACCCCCTCCTCTCTTTCCACTACCATCATCCTCTGTGTGTGTGTGTGTGTGTGTGTGTGTGTGTGTGTGTGTGTGTGTGTGTGTGTGTGTGTAAGGGGGTCTGCTCTATTTCTCTGCTTCCCGTTCTTAAGTTTTGTTTTTGCGTCTTTTACTTTGGGTTTTGTACACCAGCTTCAAACAGCTGAATATACAATATTTGGGGTTATTGAAAATATTTTTCACAGCGGTTTAGATGGTACAGTGATCCTTTAATTGTTTGTTTCTTGCTTGTTTTGTCACAAACTGAAATTAGGCAAAATATTCGAATTTTAGAAACCAGGAAACGGCTAAGCAATTTCTGCATTCTGCACTTTTAAACTGTAATATGAGCAAAATGAACATGACTTTGTATTAGGTATCTATTAAATGTTTGGCTGCCCAAAGGTTGAAAGAAGATATATGGAAAATCCTGAATGAATATGTGATTTGAACTAAATATATGAAAATATACACAATTTAAGATTATACCTGCAACCTCCACATTTCTACTTTCAGTCACAAAAAAGTGGTGCACTACGTAGTGAATAGTGAGCCATTCAGAATGCAGCCTAACACTCTAGATGGCTGACTTCACAGAATGACAATGAGATGGATAGACATAGATGGGAAATACCCCGTCTTTGCTCCATAGTAAATACTGTAAAGGCTGTGTGTTGTAGTTGTGAGAGAGAGTTGGACTACATCATTAATTAGCCATTCACATTGAACAGCTAATTGAATTCTTACTGGAGTTTGACACTGTCTGACCTCCCTAAGCCCCGGGTCCCTACTGAGAGAAACACACATGCATGCCCACAATGCAAAGCTGGGGAGTTTGATCTAAAGCCACTGATGAAAGCCGGTGCAACTCCAACTTTGATTTTGACATTATGTTGAAATACTGTAGACAGCTCAGAGCAACACGTGAAAACAGAGCACTATGTTCACTGTGTCCTTGTGTACTGAACACGAGATGGTCCCTGCTCCTTAAACACACACTCTCTTCTCCCTCCTCTGTTACTCCCTCTCTCTCCCCTGGCCCATCTATCTCTCTCTCCCCATCTATCTCCCTTGACCCCACCTCTTTCTCTCCCCCCTTCCCCCATTAATCCTTTTACCACATCTCTCCCTTTCTCTCTCCCTTTCTCTCTCTCTCTCTCTCTGTCTCTCTCAATTCAATTCAATTCAAGGGGCTTTATTGTCATGGGAAACATATGTTAACATTGCCAAAGCAAGTGAAATAGATAATAAACAAAAGTGAAATAAACAATAAATGTTAACCGTAAACATTACTCTCACAGAAGTTCCAAAATAATAGAGAGATTTCAAATGTCATATTATGTGCAAATAGTACAAAAGGGAAAATAAATAAACATAAATATGGGTTGTATTTACAATAGTGTTTATTCTTCACTGGTTGCCCTTTTCTTGTGGCAACAGGTCACAAATCTTGCTGCTGTGATGGCACACTGTGGTATTTACCCAATAGATATGGGAGTTTATCAAAATTGGATTTGTTTTTAAATTCTTTGTAGGTCTATGTCATCTGAGGGAAACATGTGTCTCTAATATGGTCATACATTTGGCAGGAGGTTAGGAAGTGCAGCTCAGTTTCCACCTCATTTTGTGGGCAGTGTGCACATAGCCTGTCTTCTCTTGAGAGCCATGTCTGCCTACGGCGACCTTTCTCAATAGCAAGGCTATGCTCACTGAGTCTGTACATAGCCAAAGCTTACCTTAAGTTTGGGTCAGTCACAGTGGTCAGGTATTCTGCCACTTTGTACTCTGTTTAGGGCCAAATAGCATTCTAGTTTGCTCAGTTTTTTGTTGTTGATTCTTTCCAATGTGTCAAGTAATTATATTTTTGATGTTTCATGATTTGGTTGGGTCTAATTGCGTTGCTGTCCTGGGGCTCTGTGGGGTCTGTTTGTGTTTATGAACAGAGCCCCAGGACCAGCTTGCTTAGGGGGCTCTTATCCAGGTTCATCTCTCTGTAGGTGATGACTTTGTTATGGAAGGTTTGGGAATCGATTCCTTTTTGTTGGTTGTAGAATTTAACGTCTCTTTTCTGGATTTTGATAACTAGCGGGTCTCGTCCTAATTCTGCTCTGCATGCATTATTTGGTGTTTTACGTTGTAACCAGGGGATATCTTTGCAGAATTCTGCATGCAGAGTCTCAATTTGGTGATTGTCCCATTTTGTGAATTCTTAGTTGGTGAGAGGACCCCAGACCTCACAACCATAAAGGGCAATGGGTTCTATAACTGGTTCAAGTATTTTTTAGCCAGATCCTAATTGGTATGTTGAATTTTATGTGATGGCATAGAAGGCCCTTCTTGCCTTGTCTCTCTCGCTCCCTCTTTCTCTCTCTCTCTCTTGCTCTCCCTCTCTCTAACACTTTCATTCTCCCTCTGTCCCTCTCTCCCTCTATCTGTTCCCCCTGTTCTCTAGAGACTAGCCCAGGGCTGTGTGGGTGTGGAAACCAGCTCAGATCAAACACACACTGAGCTTGTCTCCCTCTGACTGCAACCTCTCTATACCTCTCTCTCTCGTTCTCTCTCACTCTTTCCCTCTATCCTTCCCTCTCTCCTCTCCCTCTGACTGCTCCTTCCCTCTCTCTCTCCCTACATCGTCCTCTCTCTCCACCAGTGCAGTGAACACCAGCTTCAGAGCGAAAGAGAATGGAAAAAAAGAGACATGAGAGAGAGGGACACAAGAGGTGAGAGAGGAAAATGGAAAGAGGTAGACATGGAAGCCAAACGAGAGGGAGAGAAGCAAGAGAAATGCACAGAATGAGAAAGAGAGGAATACAAAGTGAGAATAGAAAATGTATTTTATTTATTTATTTTTATTTATTTATTTATTTCACCTTTATTTAACCAGGTAGGCAAGTTGAGAACAAGTTCTCATTTACAATTGCGACCTGGATATTAGGAGTATGGTGAGAAAGAAAACTGGGAAAGAGACAGAGAGAGAGGGAGAGAGAGAGGAGGAAAGATAGAGTGAGAGAGCACCAGTGGATGGAGGATGGAGACAGACCTGCTAGCTACAGCAGCTCTACAGTAAATCAGAGAGGAGAGAGCAGAGGCCAGAGAAGCCTCGTCATCAGCCTGATCTCTCTCTCTTCCCTCTCCCCCCTCTCTCTCTACCTCCCTCCCTCTCTATCCTCTCCCTCTCTCTCTCTCCATACTCTCCTTTTTCTCTCTCCCTCTCCCTCACTCTCTAAGCATTTAATAAGTGTAAATTACAGCTCCATGACAATAATTATCATCATTAACGTCATCATCTTCAGACAACACCTCTCATTAGCTCAGGGTCTACTGGCAAAATAACTATTAGCCAAACAGACAGTGCTACGATCGATTGGAAGTCACTATAGGCCCCATAAACAACAAAAGCAACAACAACAGCCTACACACAAATATTTTTTCAAATTTTACAGTCGTGGACAAAAGTTTTGAGAATGACACAAATATTAATTTTCAGAAAGTCTGCTCCCTCAGTTTGTATCATGGCAATTTGCAAATACTCCAGAATGTTATGAAGAGTGATCAGATGAATTGCAAATCATTGCAAAGTTCCTCTTTGCCATGCAAGTGAACTGAATCCCCCAAAAACATTTCCACTGCATTTCAGCCCTGCCACAAAAGGACCAGCTGACATCATGTCAGTGATTCTCTCGTTTACACAGGTGTGAATGTTGACGAGGACAAGGCTGGAGATCACTCTGTCATGCTGATTGAGTTCGAATAACAGACTGGAAGCTTCAAAAGGAGGGTGGTGCTTGGAATCATTGTTTTCCTCTGTCGACCATGGTTACCTGCAAGGAAACATGTGCCGTCATCATTGCTTTGCACAAAAAGGGCTTCACAGGCAAGGATATTGCTGCCAGTAAGATTGCACCTAAATCAACCATTTATTGGATCATCAAGAACTTCAAGGAGAGCGGTTCAATTGTTGTGAAGAAGGCTTCAGGGCGCCCAAGAAAGTCCAGCAAGCGCCAAGACCGTCTCCTAAAGTTGATTCAGCTGCGGGATCGGGGTACCACCAGTACAGAGCTTGCTCAGTAATGGCAGCAGGCAGGTGTGAGTGCATCTGCACGCACAGTGAGGCGAAGACTTTTGGAGGATGGCCTGGTGTCAAGAAGGGCAGCAAAGAAGCCACTTCTCTCCAGGAAAAACATCAGGGACAGACTGATATTCTGCAAAAGGTACAGGGATTGGACTGCTGAGGACTGGGGTAAAGTCATTTTCTCTGATGAATCCCCTTTCCGATTGTTTGGGGCATCCGGAAAAAAGCTTGTCCGGAGAAGACAAGGTGAGCGCTACCATCAGTCCTGTGTCATGCCAACAGTAAAGCATCCTGAGACCATTCATGTGTGGGGTTGCTTCTCAGCCAAGGGAGTGGGCTCACTCACAATTTTGCCTAAGAACACAGCCATGAATAAAGAATGGTACCAACACATCCTCCGAGAGCAACTTCTCCCAACCATCCAGGAATAGTTTGGTGATGAACAATGCCTTTTCCAGCATGATGGAGCACCTTGCCATAAGGCAAAAGTGATAACTAAGTGGCTCGGGGAACAAAACATCGATATTTTGGGTCCATGGCCAGGAAACTCCCCAGACCTTAATCCCATTGAGAACTTGTGGTCAATCCTCAAGAGGCGGGTGGACAAACAAAAACCCACAAATTCTGACAAACTCCAAGCATTGATTATGCAAGAATGGGCTGCCATCAGTCAGCATGTGGCCCAGAAGTTAATTGACAGCATGCCAGGGCGGATTGCAGAGGTCTTGAATAAGAAGGGTCAACACTGCAAATATTGACTCTTTGCATCAACTTCATGTAATTGTCAATAAAAGCCTTTGACACTTATGAAATGCTTGTAATTATACTTCAGTATTCCATAGTAACATCTGACAAAAATATCTAAAGACACTAAACTTTGTGGAAATTAATATTTGTGTCATTCTCAAAACGTTTGGCCACGACTGTACATGTCTAAAATATCTTCAACATTTAACATAACCTCTCAAAGAGCTGGTTGAGCTCAATAGGAAAGATGGAAGATACCATTCAGAGCAGTAAAAGAGGGGTGGATAGTGAAGGATGATATGGCTGCCACTACTACAGAAACATATGATGCCCCTCCCTGTTGGTATTTAGATAAATCATTCTCGCCTCAAAGGCAAGAATCAACTGAATATACCCTCAGACGTTGGAGGACTGACACGGTGTGTGTTATACAGTGTCAACAAAAATATTCATGTGGCTCCATCATTTTGTCCCTCAATAGAATAGTCCCTGTTATTGTGGTTTGGTCAAGTGAACGCCACCCGCGTCCATCTCCACAGTCACACAAACATACTGTATACACACCCTCTCACACAAACATACTGTATACACACTCTCTCACACAAACATACTGTATACACATTCTCTCACACAAACATACTGTATACACACTCTCTCACACAAACATACTGTATACACACTCTCTCACACAAACATACTGTATACACACTCTCTCACACAAACATACTGTATACACACTCTCTCTCTCTCTCCCCCCTTCCCCCTCTCTGTCTCTCCCCGTCTGTCTGTCTCCCCGTCCGTCCGTCTCTCTCTCTCTCTCTCTCTCTCTCTCTCTCTCTCTCTCTCTCTCTCTCTCTCTCTCTCTCTCTCTCTCTCTCTCTCTCTCTCTCTCTCTCTCTCTCTCTCTCTCTCTCTCTCTCTCTCTCTCTCTCTCTCTCTCTCTCTCTCTCTCTCTCTCTCTCTCTCTCTCTCTCTCTCTCTCTCTCTCTCTCTCTCTCTCTCTCTCTCTCTCTCTCTCTCTCTGTCTGTCTGTCTGTCTGTCTGTCTGTCTGTCTGTCTCTCTCACTATCCTTCTCTGTCTCTCGCTCTCTCCCCTCTCGCTCTCTCCCCCCTTCTCTGTCTCTCTCTCTATCCTTCTCTGTCTCTCTCTAGCTGGCCTGGCCGTAAGCCAGTGAATAATTCAAATTGTACAGATTGAATGTAGATCACTGGCTCTACATGGGGATAAAACACTAAAGCTGGTCACCTCTCTCTCTCCCCACCACCATCTAAACCGTATATATTTCTCTCTCTCTTTATTGTTCCCTCTCTCTCTCTCTCTATTGTTCCCTCTCTCTCTCTCTCCCCCCTCTCTCTCCGTCTCTCTCTCCCCCTTCTCTCTCTATTGTTCTCTGTCTCTCCCCCTTGCTTTGTTTTGTTTTTTCTCTCCAGCCCCACCCTCTGCTCTCTCTTTCTCTGCCTCTTTTTCCCTCTCCCACTAACCTCTCTCTGTTTTTCTTTATCTCTACATCTCTCATTCCACAACCTCCCTCTGTTGCTCTTTATCTCTCATTCCACCAACCTCCCTCTGTCCCTCTTTATCTCTCCATCTCTCATTCCACCAACCTCCCTCTTCCTCTCTGTTGCTCTTTATCTCAGCATCTCTCATTCCACCCACCTCCCTCTGTCCCTCTGTTGCCCTTTATCTCTGCATCTCTCATTCCACCCACCTCCCTCTGTCCCTCTGTTGCCCTTTATCTCTGCATCTGTCATTCCACCAACCTCCCTCTGTTCCTCTTTATCTCTGCATCTCTCATTCCACCAACCTCCCTCTGTGACTCGGTATCTTTCAATCCACCAATCTCCCTCTGTGACTCTTTCTCTCTCCATCTCTCATTCCACCAACCTCCCTCTGTGACTCTTTCTTTCTCCATCTCTCATTATACAAACCTCCCTCTGTGACTCTTTCTTTCTCCATCTCTCATTATACAAACCTCCCTCTGTGACTCTTTCTCTCTCCATCTCTCATTACACTAACCTCCCTCTGTCCCTCTGTTGCTCTTTATCTCTCCATCTCTCATTCCACCAACCTCCCTCTGTCCCTCTGTTGCTCTTTATCTCTGTATCTCTCATTCCACCAACCTCCCTCTGTCCCTGTTGCTCTTTATCTCTCTGTCTCTCACTCCACCAACCTCCCTCTGTGACTTTCTCTTTTCCCCTCCTCTATTCAACCTCCTGTATCGCTTTCACTACTCCTCTCTTCACCCCAGTACCTCCCTCTGCCTCTCTTTCACACTCTCTTCTCTTGGGTCCCTCCCTTTTCTTTCTCTCTCTCTCTCTTTCTGTACACCCTTCCTTCTGACTCTCTTTTGCTTTCTCTTCTCCTGTCCCTCCCTCTGCATCTCTTTCACTATGCCTCTCTCTCCTTCTTCTCCTGTCCCTCCCTCTGCATCTCTTTCACTATGCCTCTCTCTCCTTCTTCTCCTGTCCCTCCCTCTGCATCTCTTTCACTATGCCTCTCTCTCCTTCTTCTCCTGTCCCTCCCTCTGCATCTCTTTCACTATGCCTCTCTCTCCTTCTTCTCCTGTCCCTCCCTCTGCATCTCTTTCACTATGCCTCTCTCTCCTTCTCTCCTGTCCCTCCCTCTGCATCTCTTTCACTATGCCTCTCTCTCCTTCTTCTCCTGTCCCTCCCTCTGCATCTCTTTCACTATGCCTCTCTCTCCTTCCTCTTCTCCTGTCCCTCCCTCTGCATCTCTTTCACTATGCCTCTCTCTCCTTCTTCTCCTGTCCCTCCCTCTGCATCTCTTTCACTATGCCTCTCTCTCCTTTCTCTTCTCTTGTCCCTCCCTCTGCATCTCTTTCACTATGCCTCTCTCTCCTTCTTCTCCTGTCCCTCCCTCTGCATCTCTTTCACTATGCCTCTCTCTCCTTTCTCTTCTCCTGTCCCTCCCTCTGCATCTCTTTCACTATGCCTCTCTCTCCTTCTTCTCCTGTCCCTCCCTCTGCATCTCTTTCACTATGCCTCTCTCTCCTTTCTCTTCTCTTGTCCCTCCCTCTGCATCTCTTTCACTATGCCTCTCTCTCCTTCCTCTTCTCCTGTCCCTCCCTCTGCATCTCTTTCACTATGCCTCTCTCTCCTTTCTCTTCTCCTGTCCCTCCCTCTGCATCTCTTTCACTATGCCTCTCTCTCCTTCCTCTTCTCCTGTCCCTCCCTCTGCATCTCTTTCACTATGCCTCTCTCTCCTTCTTCTCCTGTCCCTCCCTCTGCATCTCTTTCACTATGCCTCTCTCTCCTTCTTCTTCTCCTGTCCCTCCCTCTGCATCTCTCTTTCACTATGCCTCTCTCTCCTTCTTCTTCTCCTGTCCCTCCCTCTGCATCTCTTTCACTATGCCTCTCTCTCCTTCTTCTCCTGTCCCTCCCTCTGCATCTCTTTCACTATGCCTCTCTCTCCTTTCTCTTCTCTTGTCCCTCCCTCTGCATCTCTTTCACTATGCCTCTCTCTCCTTCTTCTCCTGTCCCTCCCTCTGCATCTCTCTTTTACTATGCCTCTCTCTCCTTTCTCTTCTCCTGTCCCTCCCTCTGCATCTCTTTCACTATGCCTCTCTCTCCTTCTTCTCCTGTCCCTCCCTCTGCATCTCTTTCACTATGCCTCTCTCTCCTTTCTCTTCTCCTGTCCCTCCCTCTGCATCTCTTTCACTATGCCTCTCTCTCCTTCTTCTCCTGTCCCTCCCTCTGCATCTCTTTCACTATGCCTCTCTCTCCTTTCTCTTCTCCTGTCCCTCCCTCTGCATCTCTTTCACTATGCCTCTCTCTCCTTCTTCTCCTGTCCCTCCCTCTGCATCTCTTTCACTATGCCTCTCTCTCCTTCTTCTCCTGTCCCTCCCTCTGCATCTCTTTTACTATGCCTCTCTCTCCTTTCTCTTCCTCTGCCCCCCACTCTCCTCTTCCCTCATTCTCTCGCTCGTCCTTTCTTCTGCCCATGTCTTTGTAGCCTCCCTCTCTCCTCTGTTCTAGACCCACATCCAGCAGGCGTCTTTAGGCACCCATTTTAATATTCTCTCTTTCCTTTTATGTGAGAGGAGAACCATGCAGAACACACACACACACACACACACACACACACACACACACACACACACACACACACACACACACACACACACACACACACACACACACACACACACACACACACACACACACACACACACACACACACAGCACTGCTATACTCAGTGTGTGGACTGCTACAGTGCTCAGAGGTTTCATCATCAGTAATTACAGTCTATAAGGAGAGAGTTCAGATCTGTACAATTACTATGTAGACCTAATCAGGACACTCACACATTTGCAGGTGCGGACTCACTCACACACGCACGCACACACAAACACATGGCTCAAACGCATATGGAACGTACGCACGCAAGTGCACACACCACACACACACACACACACACACACACACCCCTTCAGAAAGAGACAGAAAGTAAGAGGGAGATTGCCCCAGCTCTCCCGTCTATCCTCCCTGGGGAATCCCACACAGCAGGCAGGTCACCCACAGCTCCACACAGTAAGGACAACAGCAGCATGTTCCACCACAGACAGACAGAGCCACAACCCTGGAGCTTTACTACAACGATCAAACAGCTACTGTTAGAAACTGTCTGGTTCCAGCCCTGAATGCTCATTGGCTGAAAGCCGTGGTATATCACGGTTATGACAAAACATGTATTTTTACTGCTCTAATTATGTTGTTAACCCGTTTATAAAGCAATAAGGCACCTCTGGGGTTTGTAATATATGACCAATATACCACGGCCAATATACTCTGCATTGCGTGGTGCATAAGAACAGCCCTTAGCCGTGGTATATTGGCCATATACCACACCTCCTCTGGCCTTGTTGTTTAATTATACAATGTCTACACTATCTACCACTTCTGGACATTTCTCCTCTCTGTCCCCTCTTCTGTCACCGAGGCCCTCAGGAGGCAAAAATACACTGATTTCAAGCTCCAGCTTGTCCCTGGGAAGAAGACAGTGAGAGACAGAGAGATGGAGGTAGCATCACGTGAGACAGTGTGTTCGTGATTGCACACTGAAGCGTGAATGACCCAAATGGTGAATCTTTCTGAACAGTGCCAGGCAGTGGGCTGACCGCACCGTGTGTGTGTGGTGTGTGTGTGTCTCTATGTGTGTGTGTGTGTGTCTCTATGTGTGTGTGGGTGTGGTGTGTGTGGTGTGTGGTGTGTGTGTGTCTCTATGTGTGTGTGTGTGTGTGTGTGTGTGTGTGTGTGTGTGTGGTGTGTGTGTGTGTGTGTGTCTCTATGTGTGTGTGTGTGTGTGTGTGTGTGTGTGTGTGTGTGTGTGTGTGTGTGTGTGTGTGTGTGTGGTGTGTGTGTGTGTGTGGTGTGTGTGGTGTGTGGTGTGTGTGTGTGTGTGGTGTGTGTGGTGTGTGTGGTGTGTGGTGTGTGGTGTGTGTGGTGTGTGTGTGTGTGGTGTGTGTGTGCCTCCCTGAGGTAATTGATCGTGCTGAACAGGTGTTACTGTATCACCTGCCGCACGTGTACACACCAGGTTCTCTGTCAGCTGTGACTGATCTGTGCTCTACACCAGACGGACGAGACTCAGACACCATCTTCATGGGCCACAGGCAGACACCAGGTTCTCTGTCAGCTGTGACTGATCTGTGCTCTACACCAGACGGACGAGACTCAGACACCATCTTCACGGGCCACAGGCAGACACCAGGTTCTCTGTCAGCTGTGACTGATCTGTGCTCTACACCAGACGGACGAGACTCAGACACCATCTTCACGGGCCACAGGCAGACACCAGGTTCTCTGTCAGCTGTGACTGATCTGTGCTCTACACCAGACGGACGAGAATCAGACACCATCTTCATGGGCCACAGGCAGACACCAGGTTCTCTGTCAGCTGTGACTGATCTGTGCTCTACACCAGACGGACGAGACTCAGACACCATCTTCATGGGCCACAGGCAGACACCAGGGTGCGTGTGTGTTGTACATATTCATTTGCATAACAATCATCTCCATAGTGTCTGAAAAAAGTGGCGATTGATTGAATCACTCGTCTTGATTGATCAGTGTTCAAGTCCACACACACACTTGAATTGTAGCGCGATTAATGACCGAACACCATGCATCAGTGTCTATGTCTGCTCTTTCTAGCTATCTCTCTCTTTCCCCTCCCGCATTCCCACTATCTCTCTCTTTCCCCTCCCTGTCTCTCTCTCTCCATCTCTCTCTGACACCATCTGTTCCTCTCTCTAGTCGTCTGTGTGGTTTTCACACGTCCTGGGTGTGTTTTGGCCACATTCACTTTCATCATGTGAGACAAAAAGAGAGGAAGATGGAGAGGGGGGGGGGAAGAGGGGGGGGGGAAGAGGGGAAGTGGAGGAAGGAGATAGATAGAAAGAGACAAGGGAGAGAGCAAAAGAGAGAGACAGATGAGGGAGGGAGATGACAGGGAGGGAGGTGGGGGTGGATAGGAGGGTTGTCAAAAAGTTGCGTGTCGGGAGAATGTTTAGCATTTTAGCTAACCCTAACCCTTTTCCTAACCTGCTAAATAAATGTCCTAACCTTCTGAGTAAGTTCTCCTGACCTGCTAAATAAATGTCCTAACATTCTGAGTAAGTTCTCCTGACCTGCTAAATAAATGTCCTAACCTTCTGAGTAAGTTCTCCTGACCGGCTAAATAAATGTCCTAACCTTCTGAGTAAGTTCTCCTGACCTGCTAAATAAATGTCCTAACATTCTGAGTAAGTTCTCCTGACCTGCTAAATAAATGTCCTAACCTTCTGAGTAAGTTCTCCTGACCTGCTAAATAAATGTCCTAACCTTCTGAGTAAGTTCTCCTGACCTGCTAAATAAATGTCCTAACATTCTGAGTAAGTTCTCCTGACCTGCTAAATAAATGTCCTAACCTTCTGAGTAAGTTCTCCTGACCTGCTAAATAAATGTCCTAACCTTCTGAGTAAGTTCTCCTGACCTGCTAAATAAATGTCCTAACCTTCTGAGTAAGTTCTCCTGACCTGCTAAATAAATGTCCTAACATTCTGAGTAAGTTCTCCTGACCTGCTAAATAAATGTCCTAACCTTCTGAGTAAGTTCTCCTGACCTGTTAAATAAATGTCCTAACCTTCTGAGTAAGTTCTCCTGACCTGCTAAATAAATGTCCTAACATTCTGAGTAAGTTCTCCTGACCTGCTAAATAAATGTCCTAACCTTCTGAGTAAGTTCTCCTGACCTGCTAAATAAATGTCCTAACATTCTGAGTAAGTTCTCCTGACCTGCTAAATAAATGTCCTAACATTCTGAGTAAGTTCTCCTGACCTGCTAAATAAATGTCCTAACCTTCTGAGTAAGTTCTCCTGACCTGCTAAGAAAAGGTAATTCTGACTGTAGCTGTATACCATCTAGTCAAAACCAGAGAGTTTTGGATGGTGCTTTAGCCCCCGTTTGCTGATATCAGCATTCTGCTCTGCACCCCTACCTCACCACACACACACACACACACACACACACACACACACACACACACACACACACACACACACACACACACACACACACACACACACACACACACACACACCCTAAGGCCTCTTGAACCACTGAACATGTAACAAATGTGTTACACACACATTAAACATATTCTAGTTGTGTGTGTGTGTAGTGAGGCCTACATGACGCCATGGGCCACTGTGAACGGTGCTTACAACGATGTGTCACACACCCACATTATCAATTAGATATAATCAGAATCTCCATCACCATCATCATCAGCACCCCCCTCCTCCTCCTCATAGTCCTCCTTCACACTATGTTCATCCTCATCCTCCCCGTAGGCCTACAGTACACCACCCTCCTGGATGATTCCTGTGTAACTAAGCTATATATCAACTCCTTAAACATAACTAGATCTACTGATCTGGTATTAATACAGTAATTAACACCAAGCTAAAATAGTGTCAGTTGTAGACCCCCAACCACCCAAACCCAGTACCAACCACCCAACCACCCAAACCCAGATCCAACCACCCAACCCCAGATCCAACCCCCAACCACCCAAACCCAGTTCCAACCACCCAACCACCCAAACCCAGATCCAACCCCCAACCACCCAAACCCAGTACCAACCCCCAACCACCCAAACCCAGTTCCAACCACCCCAACCACCCAAACCCAGATCCAACCCCCAACCACCCAAACCCAGTTCCAACCACCCCAACCACCCAAACCCAGTTCCAACCACCCCAACCACCCAAACCCAGTTCCAACCACCCCAACCACCCAAACCCAGATCCAACCCCCAACCACCCAAACCCAGATCCAACCCCCAACCACCCAAAACCAGATCCAACCACCCCAACCACCCAAACCCAGATCCAACCCCCCAACCACCCAAAACCAGCTCCAACCACCCAACCACCCAAACCCAGATCCAACCCCCCAAACCCAGATCCAACCCCCCAACCACCTAAACCCAGCTCCAACCACCCAACCACCCAAACCCAGATCCAACCCCCCCAACCACCCAAACCCAGTTCCAACCACCCAAACCCAGATCCAACCCCCAACCACCCAAACCCAGTTCCAACCACCCAACCACCCAAACCCAGTTCCAACCACCCAACCACCTAAACCCAGCTCCAACCAACCACCCAACCACCCAACCACCCAAACCCAGATCCAACCCCCCAACCACCCAAACCCAGTTCCAACCACCCCAACCACCCAAACCCAGTTCCAACCACCCCAACCACCCAAACCCAGATCCAACCCCCAACCACCCAAACCCAGTACCAACCCCCAACCACCCAAACCCAGTTCCAACCACCCCAACCACCCAAACCCAGATCCAACCCCCAACCACCCAAACCCAGTTCCAACCACCCCAACCACCCAAACCCAGTTCCAACCACCCCAACCACCCAAACCCAGTTCCAACCACCCCAACCACCCAAACCCAGATCCAACCCCCAACCACCCAAACCCAGATCCAACCCCCAACCACCCAAAACCAGATCCAACCACCCCAACCACCCAAACCCAGATCCAACCCCCCAACCACCCAAAACCAGCTCCAACCACCCAACCACCCAAACCCAGATCCAACCCCCCAAACCCAGATCCAACCCCCCAACCACCTAAACCCAGCTCCAACCACCCAACCACCCAAACCCAGTTCCAACCCCCCAACCACCCAAACCCAGTTCCAACCACCCCAACCACCCAAACCCAGATCCAACCCCCAACCACCCAAACCCAGTTCCAACCACCCAACCACCCAAACCCAGTTCCAACCACCCAACCACATAAACCCAGCTCCAACCAACCACCCAACCACCCAAACCCAGATCCAACCCCCCAACCACCCAAACCCAGTTCCAACCACCCCAACCACCCAAACCCAGATCCAACCCCCAACCACCCAAACCCAGTTCCAACCACCCAACCACCTAAACCCAGTTCCAAGCACCCAACCACCCAAACCCAGTTCCAACCACCCAACCACCCAAACCCAGTTCCAACCACTCAACCACCCAAACCCAGATCCAACCACCCAACCACCCAAACCCAGTTCCAACCACCCAACCCCAGTTCCAACCACCCAAACACAGATCCAACCACCCAAACCCAGTTCCAACCACCCAACCACCCAAACCCAGTTCCAACCACCCAAACCCAGATCCAACCACCCAAACCCAGTTCCAACCACCCAAACCAGATCCAACCACCTAAACCCAGTTCCAACCACCCAACCACCCAAACCCAGATCCAACCACCCAACCACCCAAACCCAGTTCCAACCACCCAAACCCAGTTCCAACCACCCAACCACCCAAACCCAGTTCCAACCACCCAAACCCAGATCCAACCACCCAAACCAAGTTCCAACCACCCAAACCCAGTTCCAGGTGACGTCTTATTCATTTCATTGACGTATATTATCATTCATCAATTCATATCACAACTCTGCATGGTCCAACCAACCCACCACATACCATATCATAGACCTGGATGTACCTCACAACACATACCATATCATAGACCTGGAAGTACCTCACAACACATAACATATCATAGACCTGGATGTACCACACAACACATAACATATCATAGACCTGGATGTACCTCACAACACATAACATATCATAGACCTGGATGTACCTCACAACACATAACATATCATAGACCTGGATGTACCACAACACATAACATATCATAGACCTGGATGTACCTCACAACACATACCATATCATAGACCTGGATGTACCTCACAACACATACCATATCATAGACCTGGAAGTACCTCAAAACACATAACATATCATAGACCTGGATGTACCTCACAACACATAACATATCATAGACCTAGATGTACCACACAACACATAACATATCATAGACCTGGATGTACCACAACACATAACATATCATAGACCTGGAAGTACCACACCACATAACATATCATAGACCTGGATGTACCTCAACACATAACATATCATAGACCTGGATGTACCTCACACCACATAGCATATCATAGACCTGGATGTACCTCACAACACATAACATATCATAGACCTGGAGGTACCACACCACATAACATATCATAGACCTGGATGTACCACAACACATAACATTTCATAGACCTGGATGTACCACAACACATAACATATCATAGACATGGATGTACCTCAACACATAACATATCATAGACCTGGATGTACCTCAACACATAACATATCATAGACCTGGATGTCCCACAACACATACCATATCATAGACCTGGAAGTTCCACAACACATAACATATCATAGACCTGGATGTCACACAACACATAACATATCATAGACCTGGATGTCACAAAACACATAACATATCATAGACCTGGATGTACCTCAACACATAACATATCATAGACCTGGATGTACCTCACACCACATAACATATCATAGACCTGGATGTACCATACACCACATAACCCAACAGTACAGTATCTTAGGTCCAATTGGACTGCTGTATATGACATTATACCGTTGTATTAACCCTAGCCCTATGGCCCAACCAACCAACACACCACACATAGGCCTAACACCACAACACATAGGCCTAACACCACACCACACATAGGCCTAACAGCACAACACATAGGCCTAACACCACAACACATAGGCCTAACTAGAGGTCGACCAATTAATCGGAATGGCCGATTAATTAGGGCCGATTTCAAGTTTTCATAACAATCGGTAATCGGTATTTTTGGCCACCAAGTTTTTTTTTTTACACCTTTATTTAACTAGGCAAGTCAGATTAAGAACACATTCTTATTTTCAATGACGGCCTAGGAACGGGGATTAACTGCCTTGTTCAGAGGGGATTCGGGGATTCGTTTTTGCAACCTTCCAGTTACTAGTCCAACGCTCTAACCACCTGCCTTACATTGCACTCCACGAGGAGCCTGCATGGCAGGCTGACTACCTGTTACGCGAGGGCAGCAAGAAGCCAAGGTAAGTTGCTAGCTAGCATTAAACTTATCTTATAAAAAATGATCAATCTTAACATAATCACTAGTTAACTACACATGGTTGATGATATTACTAGTTTATCTAACGTGTCCTGCGTTGCATATAATCGATGCTGTGCCTGTTCATTTCTCATCGAATCACAGCCTACTTTGACAAACGGGTGATGATTTAACAAGCTCATTTGAGAAAAAAGCACTGTCGTTGCACCAACGTACCTAACCATAAACATCAATGCCTTCCTTTAAAATCAATACACAAGTATATATTTTTAAACCTGCATATTTAGTTAATATTGCCTGCTAACATGAATTTGTGTCACTTCTCTTGCGTTCCGTGCAAGCAGTCAGGGTATATACAGCAGTTTGGGCCGCCTGGCTCATTGCGAACTGTGTGAAGTCCATTTATTCCTAACAAAGGCCGTAATTAATTTGCCAGAATTGTACATAATTATGACATAACAATGAAGGTTGTGCAATGTAACAGGAATATTTAGACTTAGGGATGCCACCCGTTAGATAAAATACAGAACGGTTCTGTATTTCACTGAAAGAATAAACGTTTTGTTTTCAAGATGATAGTTTCCGGATTCGACCATATTAATGACCAAAGGCTCGTATTTCTGTGTGTTATTATGTTATAATTAAGTCTATGATTTGATATTTGATAGAGCAGTCTGACTGAGCGATGGTAGGCAGCAGCAGGCTCGTAAGCATTCATTCAAACAGCACCTTCGTGCGTTTTGCCAGCAGCTCTTCGCAATTCTTCAAGCATTGCTCTGTTTATGACTTCAAGCCTATCAACCCCCGAGATTAAGCTGGTGTAACCGATGTGAAATGGCTAGCTAGTTAGCGGGTGCGCGCTAATAGCGTTTCAAACGTCACTCGCTCTGAGACTTGGGAGTGGTTGTTCCCCTTGCTCTACATGGGTAACGCTGCTTCGAGGGTGGCTGTTGTCGATGTGTTCCTGGTTCGAGCTCAGGTTGGAGCGAGGAGAGGGACGGAAGCTATACTGTTACACTGGCAATACTAAAGTGCCTATAAGAACATCCAATAGTCAAAGGTATATGAAATACAAATGGTATAGAGAGAAATAGTCCTATAATAACTACAACCTAAAACTTCTTACCTGGGAATATTGAAGACTCATGTTAAAAGGAACCACCAGCTTTCATATGTTCTAATGTTCTGAGCAAGGAACTTAAACATTAGCTTTCTTACATGGCACATATTGCACTTTTACTTTCTTCTCCAACACTTTGTTTTTGCATTATTTAAACCAAATTGAACATGTTTCATTATTTATTTGAGGCTAAATTGATAGTATTGATGTATTATATTAAGTTAAAATAAGTGTTCATTCGGTATTGTTGTAATTGTCATTATTACAAATAAATAAATAAAAAAAATCGTCCGATTAATCGGGATCAGCTTTTTTTGGTCCTCCAATAATCGGTATCGGCGGTGAAAAATCATAATCGGTCGAACTCTAGGCCTAACACCACAACACATAGGCCTAACACCACACCATAACACATAGGCCTAACACCACACCACACATAGGCCTAACACCACACCACACATAGGCCTAACACCACACCGCACATAGGCGTAACACCACAACACATAGGCCTAACACCACAACACATAGGCCTAACACCACACCACAACACATAGGCCTAACACCACACCACACATAGGCCTAACACCACACCACACATAGGCCTAACACCACAACACATAGGCCTAACACCACCACACATAGGCCTAACACCACAACACATAGGCCTAACACCACCACACATAGGCCTAACACCACCACACATAGGCCTAACACCACAACACATAGGCCTAACACCACCACACATAGGCCTAACACCACACCACAACACATAGGCCTAACACCACCACACATAGGCCTAACACCACCACACATAGGCCTAACACCACACCACAACACATTGGCCTAACACCACCACACATAGGCCTAACACCACCACACATAGGCCTAACACCACAACACATAGGCCTAACACCTCAACACATAGGCCTAACACCACCACACATAGGCCTAACACCACAACACATAGGCCTAACACCACAACACATAGGCCTAACACCACACCACCACACGTAGGCCTAACACCACACCACAACACATAGGCCTAACACCACAACACATAGGCCTAACACCACAACACATAGGCCTAACACCACAACACATAGGCCTAACACCACAACACATAGGCCTAACACACAACCCCACACAACACAACACATAGGCCTAACACACAACCCCACACAACACACACTTATACAGTACCTTAAATCCATTCGATCTGATATGATAATTCACCATTAGGTTATAAAAGGATATGGCCATTCAGTAATCTTTTTGGCAGCTTTTCTCACAAAGTTGTCCTCACTGAAGATGAAGAGAGAGCGGTTGAGTGTAAAGCAGCTTTGTCGGACCGGGATTGGGTTGTACAGAGCCATAGTCCGGGCCCGCTGGGCCATCGACTGCTTGTACACACGCTGGCCCCCCGGGGGTCCGCCTTGCCGGCTCCCGCCGCGGCCAGGGGCCCCCAGAGGACCGGCATTGCCACCGCCTCCACTTCCACCTCCGCCACCTCCTCGGTTCGGCACCTCGTCACCGAAGCGTGCCATTCTGTAGGGAGTGGGGAGACCAGACGGTGATCGTTAAGAAGGAACCAGAGAGGATAGTCACAGTGATCGTTCCACATTACACCCCATCGATCTCCGGAGGAAACACACATGCAGAACCTATAAGTGGCAGTGGGTCTTTCTGTCGCTCTGTCTGTCTGTTAGTCTATAGGTCTACAATACTCTCTCACTCTAGCAGGTCTTCACGGCCAAGACACCTCCATTGGAGAGAGCGGAAAAAAAGAGCTGAGGAGAGGAGAGAGAGCTAGAGCGCAGAGGAGAGCTGAGGAGAGAGTAAACGGTGGCTTCACTTCTCTCGCTGTGTGTGTTTAGAGTGGAAATGGAGAACGAGTGGGTGATGTGGGAGAGAGAGAGGTGGTGGGGTGGTTTGTTGTACCAGGCGAGAGCAGTTCGTGGTTAAAAATCGCTATTTTAGCCTATTGATGATGTAAGAAGGTATTCCCAAAATGAATTGCAAAAATGTCAATGTCTTTTTTTATCTCATTGAAAAAGGAGGATGGCATCCTTGATTTTTTTCATTGGAGGTGGACAGAATCCTGATGCAAATACGGTGGTACATTTCACTAGGTATACAAATCGATTAATTTAGCCCTAATCCTATGCGATAATAAGCTATGGATGACAGCAAGGTGATGAATTAAATCTAACAATCATTTCTAAATAACTAGCCTACATTATATATATACTGCGTCTTTTCCTCCAGTAGTTCAGCTTGAGAGGATCTGCAGTTGTCCTCGTTGGAGATAAAAATAGCCGAGAATAGAAAACGGGCGAAAATCCTTAATAATTAATAATTTTCAGTACCATCCGCAATGTTTGATAGCCTATAGTAGAGACGAGCAATAGCCAAATCCAGCCTTACGCCTCCTCTATGTTGGCTTATCCTCAAATGACGACGATAGGGCTTTCCTAAAACCTAACCCTAAGTCACATTTGTTGATATTTAGTGATTTTAGTTTTTTTCTCTCTCTCAAAGCAAGAAGCCGTGGTGCTCAGGTTGGGGCGTGAGCGAGAGAGCATGCGTTTGGAGATGTTGAAAATACAGTCTATAGTCTATGAAAACAGGCTGTCCCGAGTCTTGGTCTTCCCTTTCTCTCCTTTACATAAAAAGAGGGGGAAGGGAGGGAGGAGAAAAGAGAAAAATCTATGCCACGGTAATCATCTATATTCCAAGGTTCGGAGAAGAATCCGAATGGGCGAATAGAATCCTAAAATGGATGAGGTGAAAACGGCCGTGAGAAGAAGTGGCATCATCAATTCTGTGCAGGAGACGTCGACCGACAGCTAGAGCAGCTGAAGCGCGATCAGTTGGACTCTCACTCTAGTAGCAGCTCGTGTCTTCTCCGCCACCAGGCGAGGCGCGGGCGCAGCCAAGGTACCGCTTTCCCTCCATCACCCCCCCCCCAAGCTCGACGCTCCCCCAAACCAAAAACCAAAGCCCCCGTTGCCCGCCGGTACGGTATGCTTTTCTTTTTCTTTTCACCTCGCCCTCGGGGGAAACGTTCTGTCACTCGCGGTAACGTTCGGTCCGGAGGCTATATCGTCTTGGAGATCTGCATGCCTTGGAGACCGAAAAATCCGGGGAGCTTGAGCGAGTGCGTGTGAGAGAGTGAGTCAGTGAGAGAGATAGAGAGAGGGAGGGAGAGAGGGAGTGAGTCAGTGAGAGAGAGAGCTTGCTTTCCTTCTATGCGATCAGCTGGCAGGTTGAGCTAGAGTAGGGCATCTGATCAATTTAATGCTACCAGAGCGCCGTCCTCAAATCTCTGGCCAAGCTTTGCAGCAGCACATGATGTGCCTCGAGCCACCCGCCCCGATTCACTTATCCGTTATCCGGTACCTCTCCGGTAACTATCCAAGCAGCAAGATGGAGAAGCAAGCTGCTCATGGCTCTTCCCTCTGGCTCTGGCTCTACACGACGCCAAGTGTCAAAAGCACCAGCACCACAAACCGTACCCAGTCCAATTTGCCCTTTTCGCTATTTACACATACTGTAATGCGATGGAGAGAGAGAGAGAGAGAGAGAGAGAGAAACTCGGTTAAACCACAGGGTATTGGGGTATATATTGGGTGTATTAGGCTACATACAGGATATTGGAGTATATATTGGGTGTATTTGGCTACATACAGGATATTGGGGTATATTATTGTGGTATATATTAGGTGTATTAGGCTACATATGGGGTATTGGGGTATATATTAGGTGTATTAGACTACATACAGGGTATTGGGGTATATATTAGGCTACAGATGGGGTATTGGGGTATATATTGGGGGTATATATTAGGTGTATTAGGCTACATATGGGGTATTGGGGTATATATTAGGTGTATTCGGCTACATACAGGGTATTGGGGTATATATTAGGCTACAGACGGGGTATTGGGGTATATATTGGGGGTATATATTAGGTGTATTAGGCTACATATGGGGTATTGGGGTATATATTAGGTGTATTCGGCTACATACGGGGTATTGGGGTATATATTAGGCTACAGACGGGGTATTGGGGTATATATTGGGGTATATATTAGGTGTATTTGGCTACATACAGGATATTGGGGTATATATTAGGTGTATTCGGCTACATACAGGGTATTGGGGTACATATTAGGCTACAGATGGGGTATTGGGGTATATATTGGGTTATATATTAGGTGTATTAGGCTACATATGGGATATTGGGGTATATATTGGGTTATATATTAGGTGTATTAGGCTACATATGGGATATAGGGGTATATATTGGGGTATATTTGGGTGTATTTGGCTACATACGAGATATTGGGGTATATTTTGGGTGTATTTGGCTACATACAGGATATTGGGGTATATTATTGTGGTATATATTGGGTGTATTCGGCTACATACTGTCACGTTCTGACCAGTAAAGGGGTCATTTGTTATTGTAGTTTGGTCAGGAAGTGGCAGGGGGGTATTTGTTTTATGTGGTTCGGGGTGTGTGTTTATGTAGAGGGGTGTTTGTTTAGAGTTTCCGGGGTTTTGGTCTATGTTCTACGTTAGTGTATTTCTATGTCTGATCTAGGGTGTTTAGTTCTATCTTTAGTTTATTGGGATTGGGCCTTCAATTGGAGACAGCTGTTTCTCGTTGCCTCTGATTGAAGGCCCTATATATAGGGGTGTGTTTGTTATGGGTATTGTGGGAGGATGTTTGTGCACTGCTATGTTTAGCCTGCATGACTGTTTAGCTGTTGTATAGTGTGCGTCATAAAATAAAGATGAGCATTCACGTACCTGCTGCATTTTGGTCCACTTCCTACAACAGCCGTTACACATACAGGATATTGGGGTATATATTGGGTGTATTCGGCTACATACAGGATATTGGGGTATATATTGGGTGTATTCGGCTACATACAGGATATTGGAGAATATATTGGGTGTATTCGGCTACATACAGGATATTGGGGTATATATTGGGTGTATTTGGCTACATACAGGATATTGGGGTATATTATTGTGGTATATATTGGGTTTATTCGGCTACATACAGGATATTGGGGTATATATTGGGTGTATTCAGCTACATACAGGATATTGGGGTATATATTGGGTGTATTCGGCTACATACAGGATATTGGGGTATATATATTGGGTGTATTTGGCTACATACAGGATATTGGGGTATATTATTGGGGTATATATTGGGTGTATTCAGCTACATACAGGATATTGGGGTATATATTGGGTGTATTCGGCTACATACAGGATATTGGGGTATATTATTGGGGTATATATTGGGTGTATTCAGCTACATACAGGATATTGGGGTATATATTGGGTGTATTCAGCTACATACAGGATATTGGGGTATATATTGGGTGTATTAGGCTACATACAGGATATTGGGGTATATTATTGGGGTATATATTGGGTGTATTCAGCAACATACAGGATATTGGGGTATATATTGGGGTATATATTGGGTGTATTCAGCAACATACAGGATATTGGGGTATATATTGGGTGTATTCGGCTACATACAGGATATTGGGGTATATTATTGGGGTATATATTGGGTGTATTCGGCTACATACAGGATATTGGGGTATATATTGGGTGTATTTGGCTACATACAGGATATTGGGGTATATTATTGGGGTATATATTGGGTGTATTCAGCTACATACAGGATATTGGGGTATATATTGGGTGTATTCGGCTACATACAGGATATTGGGGTATATTATTGGGGTATATATTGGGTGTATTCAGCTACATACAGGATATTGGGGTATATATTGGGTGTATTTGGCTACATACAGGATATTGGGGTATATTATTGGGGTATATATTGGGTGTATTCAGCTACATACAGGATATTGGGGTATATATTGGGTGTATTCGGCTACATACAGGATATTGGGGTATATTATTGGGGTATATATTGGGTGTATTCAGCTACATACAGGATATTGGGGTATATATTGGGTGTATTCGGCTACATACAGGATATTGGGGTATATTATTGGGGTATAGATTGGGTGTATTCAGCTACATACAGGATATTGGGGTATATATTGGGTGTATTCAGCTACATACAGGATATTGGGGTATATATTGGGTGTATTCGGCTACATACAGGATATTGGGGTATATTATTGGGGTATATATTGGGTGTATTCAGCTACATACAGGATATTGGGGTATATATTGGGTGTATTCGGCTACATACAGGATATTGGGGTATATATATTGAGGTTTATATAGGGTGTATTAGGCTACATACAGGGTATTGGGTATATATTGAGGTTTATATAGGGTGTATTAGGCTACATATGGGGTATTGGGGTATATATATATTGAGGTTTATATAGGGTGTATTAGGCTACATATGGGGTATTGGGGTATATATATTGAGGTTTATATAGGGTGTATTAGGCTACATCAACCCAAACTAATGTAATGTATAGCCTGTAGGTGTAGCTTAGTATCCTAATAGGCCTACTGTGAGTTATGGCTAATGTTGAGGGAGTACTGCAGCCTAGCTCTACTACCATCCTGTGACTGGTGAACAATAGTAGGCCTACTGTGAGTAATGGGTAATGTTGAGGGAGTACTGCAGCCTAGCTCTACTACCATCCTGTGACTGGTGAACAATAGTAGGCCTACTGTGAGTTATGGCTAATGTTGAGGGAGTACTGCAGCCTAGCTCTACTACCATCCTGTGACTGGTGAACAATAGTAGGCCTACTGTGAGTTATGGCTAATGTTGAGGGAGTACTGCAGCCTAGCTCTACTACCATCCTGTGACTGGTGAACAATAGTAGGCCTACTGTGAGTTATGGCTAATGTTGAGGGAGTACTGCAGCCTAGCTCTACTACCATCCTGTGACTGGTGAACAATAGTAGGCCTACTGTGAGTAATGGCTAATGTTGAGGGAGTACTGCAGCCTAGCTCTACTACCATCCTGTGACTGGTGAACAATAGTAGGCCTACTGTGAGTAATGGCTAATGTTGAGGGAGTACTGCAGCCTAGCTCTACTACCATCCTGTGACTGGTGAACAATAGTAGGCCTACTGTGAGTTATGGCTAATGTTGAGGGAGTACTGCAGCCTAGCTCTACTACCATCCTGTGACTGGTGAACAATAGTAGGCCTACTGTGAGTAATGGGTAATGTTGAGGGAGTACTGCAGCCTAGCTCTACTACCATCCTGTGACTGGTGAACAATAGTAGGCCTACTGTGAGTAATGGCTAATGTTGAGGGAGTACTGCAGCCTAGCTCTACTACCATCCTGTGACTGGTGAACAATAGTAGGCCTACTGTGAGTTATGGCTAATGTTGAGGGAGTACTGCAGCCTAGCTCTACTACCATCCTGTGACTGGTGAACAATAGTAGGCCTACTGTGAGTTATGGCTAATGTTGAGGGAGTACTGCAGCCTAGCTCTACTACCATCCTATGACTGGTGAACAATAGTAGGCCTACTGTGAGTAATGGCTAATGTTGAGGGAGTACTGCAGCCGAGCTCTACTACCATCCTGTGACTGGTGAACAACAGTAGGCCTACTGTGAGTTATGGCTAATGTTGAGGGAGTACTGCAGCCTAGCTCTACTACCATCCTGTGACTGGTGAACAATAGTAGGCCTACTGTGAGTTATGGCTAATGTTGAGGGAGTACTGCAGCCGAGCTCTACTACCATCCTGTGACTGGTGAACAATAGTAGGCCTACTGTGAGTTATGGCTAATGTTGAGGGAGTACTGCAGCCTAGCTCTACTACCATCCTGTGACTGGTGAACAACAGTAGGCCTACTGTGAGTTATGGCTAATGTTGAGGGAGTACTGCAGCCGAGCTCTACTACCATCCTGTGACTGGTGAACAATAGTAGGCCTACTGTGAGTAATGGGTAATGTTGAGGGAGTACTGCAGCCTAGCTCTACTACCATCCTGTGACTGGTGAACAATAGTAGGCCTACTGTGAGTTATGGCTAATGTTGAGGGAGTACTGCAGCCTAGCTCTACTACCATCCTGTGACTGGTGAACAATAGTAGGCCTACTGTGAGTTATGGCTAATGTTGAGGGAGTACTGCAGCCTAGCTCTACTACCATCCTGTGACTGGTGAACAATAGTAGGCCTACTGTGAGTAATGGCTAATGTTGAGGGAGTACTGCAGCCTAGCTCTACTACCATCCTGTGACTGGTGAACAATAGTAGGCCTACTGTGAGTTATGGCTAATGTCGAGGGAGTACTGCAGCCTAGCTCTACTACCATCCTGTGACTGGTGAACAATAGTAGGCCTACTGTGAGTAATGGGTAATGTCGAGGGAGTACTGCAGCCTAGCTCTACTACCATCCTGTGACTGGTGAACAATAGTAGGCCTACTGTGAGTTATGGCTAATGTTGAGGGAGTACTGCAGCCTAGCTCTACTACCATCCTGTGACTGGTGAACAATAGTAGGCCTACTGTGAGTAATGGCTAATGTTGAGGGAGTACTGCAGCCTAGCTCTACTACCATCCTGTGACTGGTGAACAATAGTAGGCCTACTGTGAGTAATGGCTAATGTTGAGGGAGTACTGCAGCCTAGCTCTACTACCATCCTGTGACTGGTGAACAATAGTAGGCCTACTGTGAGTTATGGCTAATGTTGAGGGAGTACTGCAGCCTAGCTCTACTACCATCCTGTGACTGGTGAACAATAGTAGGCCTACTGTGAGTTATGGCTAATGTTGAGGGAGTACTGCAGCCTAGCTCTATTACCATCCTGTGACTGGTGAACAATAGTAGGCCTACTGTGAGTTATGGCTAATGTTGAGGGAGTACTGCAGCCTAGCTCTACTACCATCTTGTGACTGGTGAACAATAGTAGGCCTACTGTGAGTAATGGGTAATGTTGAGGGAGTACTGCAGCCTAGCTCTACTACCATCCTGTGACTGGTGAACAATAGTAGGCCTACTGTGAGTAATGGGTAATGTTGAGGGAGTACTGCAGCCTAGCTCTACTACCATCCTGTGACTGGTGAACAATAGTAGGCCTACTGTGAGTTATGGCTAATGTTGAGGGAGTACTGCAGCCTAGCTCTACTACCATCCTGTGACTGGTGAACAATAGTAGGCCTACTGTGAGTTATGGCTAATGTTGAGGGAGTACTGCAGCCTAGCTCTACTACCATCCTGTGACTGGTGAACAATAGTAGCTTTATTTTGGTGGAGAAGCAAACCAGTTACTGTAGCCTAGTATACTGTATGTGTCAGTTTAAGAATTATGTAGAGTCTACAAGCATAGACTTAGTTATCCACGATTGCGCAGTTAGGTAAGGAAAGGGCCTACCTTTAATTTTTAGGACAATTTATGTGGGGCAGAGGCGTTCTCAGAAGATGTATTTTATTTTTATTTTACCGAACCCTCCACTCATCAGGACCGTCTGTCGGCCTGGCACGTGCATCTGAGAAGCTTCTGGAGGTGTATGCCCAGAGCTGCCGTTCGCAAGCTGTTTGCTCGTGCTAAATAAACCATGCTGTCGCCTTTCCAAAATCCATGAGAGACGAGAAATACAGAGGAACTGACTGAACCCGAGAGTTTCAACGAATGGGATTCTTTTCAAAACTGTTTTATTGGACAGAATTGTCAGTTAGTCTCTGGCTCCAGAATGAGGACGGAGAATTGAGGAGAGGTTGTTTTACTTCTAGGTTGACAATTGGCAAGTTTTGAGAGAGCGTAAAAAAACCTGTTATTATTTTACTAGGCAAGACAGTTGAGAACAAATTCTTATTTTCAATGACGGTGGGGTTACCTGCCTTGTTTAGGGGCAGAACGACCGATTTTAACCTTGTCAGCTCGGGGATTCGATCTTACAACCTTTCGGTTACTAGTCCAACGCTCTAACCACTAGGCTACCTGCCACCCCACAGTTAGGCTGTGGAAAGTTCACAAATATTACTTCATCACGCGGGAGCTGTCTATGGTGCTGCAATAATAGCTTAGCCGACTCCTGAATAAAGTGAATCATGATAATTTGCTAACTGTTAAAAGCATAGTCTCTTGAGGATTGGGAAAAGTCCACAGCGATTTCAGTACCACAGGAGCTGTCCATGGTTCTGAAAACAGCGACACAGATTCCTGAATGCCGTTATTGAGAAAGTATGCCAACTTTTGAGAAAACGGTATAGGCTATATGGCCTAAGATACAGAGAAAAGTTAAATGTTGCATCAGCACCATGTGAGCTCTCCATGGTTCTGAAAGAATAACTTAGAACTGCATCCATTTTTAATTGAGACTAGTGAGTCGCACTGCACTTAGCCTAAGACCACTGATCATGACGTGATTCTGACTGTATCTCTCAGTACTTGGATCACGTGAGGCTTTGGATCTAAAGCAATTTATCCTTTAAATACACCGGCAGACAGGGTCCGACTCAGCTCTCTAAAACGCCAGGTGAAGCACTACATATTCGTCATCACGGCCATCGGTTCACATTCTCGGTTGTCAGTGGCTAACGGGCAACACGCGCGTTACTGACACAATAAACAGCCCGGTTCCCGCTGATGGAACCGAGAGAGAGAGGCCGTCCTGTAAGCGCCAGAGAGTGCGAGTGTCGGGAAAGGGCGGGGAGGAGGAGAGGGGAGGAGGAGGGGGGAGGAGGGGGAAGTAGAGGAGAGGAAAGAAGAGGCGGGGAGAGGATAGGAGAGGAGAGGAGAGGGGAGGAGAGGAGAGGATAGGAGAGGAGAGGAGAGGGGAGGAGGAGGGGGGAGGAGGGGGGAAGTAGAGGAGAGGAAAGAAGAGGCGGGGAGAGGATAGGAGAGGAGAGGAGAGGGGAGGAGAGGAGAGGAGAGGATAGGAGAGGAGAGGAGAGGGGAGGAGGAGGGGGGAGGAGGGGGAAGTAGAGGAGAGGAAAGAAGAGGCGGGGAGAGGATAGGATAGGAGAGGAGAGGAGAGGGGAGGCGGGTATCGTTATGCTTGAACGATCACAGAAAACGACCAACCAAAACGGACTCTAAGGATGGTAGATGAGATGGGAACCTCTTTCTAAGTTATTTAGCGTGTGAAACAGAGGATAATAAGGAGGGAAGAACGGCAAAATAATGTTCCTCTCTCCCTCTTTCTCTCTCTCTATCTGTGCCTGTCAGTCAGTCAGTCTGTCTCGTGTTAGGATGGTGACACAGAATAGTTAAGCGCCAGTATGAAAAAAAAACACATGATCATAACATGAACATGCAGAATAATACACATCTCAACATGTAAAAACATTGTGACCCATCATATATAGATCTAAACAGTCAATATGAATATAAGCTAAATAAATAAACGTTCAACTTAAACTCAGCAATACAATCATCGTATTAAAAGTCCACTGTGTTCCTTTCATCTCTGGGCCAACAAGATCTCACAGTCTCACGGCACAATTAGACGCTCATCCATGTCTCTCAAACGTAAAATGTCGAAGTGTTTGGTTACTTCACTGTATCGTTCCAAGGTTAAGTTTAGGCATTAACTCAAAATTCTTACGGTTAGGCATTAACTGAATGGTTAAGGTAAGGGTTAAGGTTTGGGATAGGCTTAAAACCAAAACATCAAAAACAACTTTCTATTGCTGTATTCCAACATGCAACCTTTGGAACCAGAGGCTTAAGTCCATCTGCCTCAATTCGGCAGGAAAACCAACGCCTACTTGAAGGTAACAGCACTCACTGTTACCTGTAGTGGCTGGTAGCCATGTCATCTCCCGTCATCCTTAGACATGGATGGACGGTCGAATACTGACTTGTATAACGAGTGACCTGCCTGCGCTGGTATGCGTCCAAAATGGCACCTTATTACCTACATAGTGCACAACTTTTGACCAGAACCCTATGGGCCCTGGTCAAAAGTAGGGCACTAACTAGGTTGCCATTTGGGGTGCAAGCCTAATTTGTGTGAATGCATCGTTACCTTATCATCCCTATCAGAATCCTCTCTCTGAAATAAATAACTTCTTTGTCAATAAAGTGAATTCACTTTGAACACTTTTATGAACACTTTTATTGATGCAGTTTAATGTGCTATGGGATTGTTTTGGAGAGTTGTTAAGTATCTTTGGAATGATATTGTACATGACTTTATCAGTCTGTTATTGTACATATTTGAGACATGGATTGTGTATGTGTGACATTCAGAGGGTGAATGGGCAAGACAAAAGATTTAAGTGCCTTTGAACAGGGTATGGTAGTAGGTGCCAGGCGCACCGGTTTGTGTCAAGAACTGCAACACTGCTGGGTTTTTCACCCTCAAGTGTTCTTAATGTTTTGTAAACTCAGTGTATATTTCTATTCCATTCCGTTTGTGTGTATGTGTATATGTGTGTATGAGTATATGTGTGTATGTGTATATGTGTGTATGAGTATATGTGTGTATGAGTATATGTGTGTATGTGTGTATATGTGTGTATGTGTATACCAGCACCAGCGCAGCCCCAATGCATGTATGGAAAGATGCATGCAGCAGTACAGTAACAGTGTACCCTACAATATGGAGTGTGTGTGTGTGTGTGTGTGTGTGTGTGTGTGTGTGTGTGTGTGTGTGTGTGTGTATGGAGGCCCTGGTGGTAGCATCGAGCAGCACTGAGAGAGCAGCATTGTCATTCAGAGAGCGTTCACACGGCAACCCCGCAGGAAGCCCCCGCAACGCACCCCCTCCTCCCCTTCTCTCTGCCTTCACACCCCACCCCCCACTACCCCTCTCTCTGCCTTCACACACCACCCCCCTCCTCCCCTTCTCTCTGCCTTCACACATCACCCCCCTTCTCTTCTCTCTGCCTTCACACACCACCACCCCCCCTTCTCTCTGCTTTCACACACCACCACCCCCCCTTCTCTCTGCCTTCACACACCACCCCCCCTCCTCCCCTTCTCTCTGCCTTCACACATCACCCCCTCCTCTTCTCTCTGCCTTCACACACCACCCCCCTCCTCCCCTTCTCTCTGCCTTCACACATCACCCCCCTCCCCTTCTCTCTGCCTTCACACATCACCCCCCTCCTCTTCTCTCTGCCTTCACACATCACCCCCCTCCTCCCCTTCTCTCTGCCTTCACACATCACCCCCCTCCCCTTCTCTCTGGCTTCACACATCACCCCCCTCCCTCTTCTCTGCCTTCACACCACCCCCCTCCTCCCCTTCTCGCTGCCTTCACACACCACCACCCCCCCTTCCCTCTGCCTTCACACACCCCCCTCCTCCCCTTCTCTCTGCTTTCACACACCACCACCCCCCCCTTCTCTCTGCCTTCACACATCACCCCCCTCCTCCCCTTCTCGCTGCCTTCACACACCACCCCCCTCCTCCCCTTCTCTCTGCCTTCACACACCACCCCCTCCTCCCCTTCTCTCTGCCTTCACACACCACCCCCTCCTCCCCTTCTCTCTGCCTTCACACCCACCCCCCTCCTCCCCTTCTCGCTGCCTTCACACACCACCCCCTCCTCCCCTTCTCTCTGCCTTCACACACCACCCCCCTCCTCCCCTTCTCGCTGCCTTCACACACCACCCCCTCCTCCCCTTCTCTCTGCCTTCACACACCACCCCCCCTTCTCTTCTCTCTGCCTTCACACACCACCCCCTCCTCCCCTTCTCTCTGCCTTCACACACCACCCCTCCTCCCCTTCTCTCTGCCTTCACACACCACCCCCCTCCTCCCCTTCTCGCTGCCTTCACACACCACCCCCTCCTCCCCTTCTCTCTGCCTTCATACACCCCCCTCCTCCCCTTCTCTCTGCCTTCACACACCACCCCCTCCTCCCCTTCTCTCTGCCTTCACACACCACCCCCTCCTCCCCTTCTCTCTGCCTTCACACACCACCCCCCTCCTCCCCTTCTCTCTGCCTTCATACACCACCCCCCTCCTGTTCTCTCTGCCTTCACACACCCCCCCTCCTCCCCTTCTCTCTGTCTTCACACACCCCCCCTCCTGTTCTCTCTGCCTTCACACACCCCCCCTCCTCCCCTTCTCTCTGTCTTCACACACCACCCCCCTTTTCTGCATCCTTTCTCTCTCTCTCTCCCCGCTCTACCACTGTATCGAGCACTCGATACAAAGAGAGAGAGAGAGCATTGATATTCCATAAAGATGAAGAGAGGAGGGAGAAAAAGATGCAGAGAGAGAGGAAGGGAGGGAGCACCATTCCAGAGAGAACAATGGGAAAGGGAGGTAGAAGGAAGAACAAGACAGAACAGGGAAAGAAGAATGAGAGAGAGGGAGGGAGGGAGGGAGGGAGGGAGGGAGGGAGGGAGGGAGGGAGGGAGGGAGAGGGAGAGGTAGGGGGAGAGAGGGAGGGAGGGAGGGGGAGAGAGAGAAGAAAGCGAGAGAGAGGGAGGGAGAAAGAGAGAGAGGGAGGGGGGAGAGAGAGAGCAAGAGAGCGAGGGGGAGAGAGAAAGAGAAAGAGAGAGCGAGCAAGAGAGAGAAACAGAGAGAAAAAGAGACAAAGAGAGAGAGAGAGAGAGAGAGAGAGAGAGAGAGAGACAGAGAGAGAGAGAGAGCAGGCAGCTTCATCCCAGAGAGGGAAGGACAGAAAAAGGAGGAAAGAAGGCAGGTAGGAATAGAGAAAGACATGGAAATACGAGGTGGGATGAGTGATAGAAGTGAAAGATGGGGAGAAGATTACATCTCTCTCACTCGCTCTTTCAGCATTGTCATTCTGGGAGCATTCACACAGCAACTCTGCAGGAAGCCCCCTCTTTCTCCCTCCCCCATATCTCTCTCTCTCTCTCCATCTGTTTGTTTCTCCATTGTAGTGAGTGAGGGACAGAGTGTTTCACCCCAGAAAAAGGGCAGTGTGCTAGATGTGTGGGTGAGTGGGTTCACATTGTCCTCCAGTATCTGTTGAAGACACCAGGCAGATCACTGCTGTAATGGAGGAGATGGATCAGGACGTGGGTCAGGATGGACCAGGCTGATGTAATGGAGGAGATGGATCAGGACATGGGTCAGGACGGACCAGGCTGATGTAATGGAGGAGATGGATCAGGACAGACCAGGCTGATGTAATGGAGGAGATGGATCAGGACATGGGTCAGGACGGACCAGGCTGATGTAATGGAGGAGATGGATCAGGACGTGGGTCAGGATGGACCAGGCTGATGTAATGGAGGAGATGGATCAGGACATGTGTCAGGACGGACCAGGCTGATGTAATGGAGGAGATGGATCAGGACATGAGTCAGGACGGACCAGGCTGATGTAATGGAGGAGATGGATCAGGACATGGTTCAGGACGGACCAGGCTGATGTAATGGAGGAGATGGATCAGGAAGTCGGTCAGGACGGACCAGGCTGATGTAATGGAGGAGATGGATCAGGACGTGGGTCAGGATGGACCAGGCTGATGTAATGGAGGAGATGGATCAGGACATGGGTCAGGACGGACCAGGCTGATGTAATGGAGGAGATGGATCAGGACGTGGGTCAGGACGGACCAGGCTGATGTAATGGAGGAGATGGATCAGGACGTGGGTCAGGACGGACCAGGCTGATGTAATGGAGGAGATGGATCAGGACGTGAGTCAGGACGGACCAGGCTGATGTAATGGAGGAGATGGATCAGGACGTGGGTCAGGATGGACCAGGCTGATGTAATGGAGGAGATGGATCAGAACGTGGGTCAGGATGGACCAGGCTGATGTAATGGAGGAGATGGATCAGGACATGAGTCAGGACGGACCAGGCTGATGTAATGGAGGAGATGGATCAGGACATGGGTCAGGACGGACCAGGCTGATGTAATGGAGGAGATGGATCAGGACGTGGGTCAGGACGGACCAGGCTGATGTAATGGAGGAGATGGATCAGGACATGAGTCAGGACGGACCAGGCTGATGTAATGGAGGAGATGGATCAGGACGTGGGTCAGGATGGACCAGGCTGATGTAATGGAGGAGATGGATCAGGACGTGGGTCAGGATGGACCAGGCTGATGTAATGGAGGAGATGGATCAGGACGTGGGTCAGGATGGACCAGGCTGATGTAATGGAGGAGATGGATCAGGACGTGGGTCAGGATGGACCAGGCTGATGTAATGGAGGAGATGGATCAGGACATGAGTCAGGACGGACCAGGCTGATGTAATGGAGGAGATGGATCAGGACATGGGTCAGGACGGACCAGGCTGATGTAATGGAGGAGATGGATCAGGACATGGTTCAGGACGGGCCAGGCTGATGTAATGGAGGAGATGGATCAGGACGTGGGTCAGGACGGACCAGGCTGATGTAATGGAGGAGATGGATCAGGACGTGGGTCAGGACGGACCAGGCTGATGTAATGGAGGAGATGGATCAGGACGTGAGTCAGGACGGACCAGGCTGATGTAATGGAGGAGATGGATCAGGACGTGGGTCAGGACGGACCAGGCTGATGTAATGGAGGAGATGGATCAGGACGTGGGTCAGGACGGACCAGGCTGATGTAATGGAGGAGATGGATCAGGACATGGGTCAGGATGGACCAGGCTGATGTAATGGAGGAGATGGATCAGGACATGGGTCAGGACGGACCAGGCTGATGTAATGGAGGAGATGGATCAGGACATGGGTCAGGACGGACCAGGCTGATGTAATGGAGGAGATGGATCAGGACATGGGTCAGGATGGACCATGACTATGTTCCAAACAGCACCCGATCCCCTACATAGTGACTCTTGACTGCAGCTCACAAGACAAAGAGGAAGACCATCCATTTAGAGCTCTGATTGATGTGTTAAAAGCTTTACATTGAGGTCATTTAGCAGACACTTTTAACCAGAGCGACTTACAGGAGCAATTACCATGAAGTGCCTTGCTCACAGATTTTACACCTAGTCAGCTTAGGGGATTCGAACCAGCGACCTTTCAGTTACTAGCACAAAACTCTTAACTGCTAGGCTACCTGCCATCCTGAGACGGTTAAGGGAGAGTATAAACGAGTATAGCCGTATAACTTAGCAGAATCACATTAGGTGTTGGAAAAGGGGGAACACCCCAGCCCTAACACTTAGCAGGATGTGTCTTTGTTAAGTATATAACACTTAGAGTCTTCAGGTCTCGGGAAGGGTGACATCACTGTGTAAGGATGACATCACTGTGACGCACAGTCAGATGTGATGTACACTATAGAGATGACATCACCGCAACAATGATTCACCAGAACCTTCCAGCGTACAACTTCACCACCTTGACATCATCGACACCAGTTTAGCCCATAGGACTCTGGGCGATTACAGCTGTGCACTACCTCAACTTACTACCTCACCACAATGACATCATCTACACCAGTTTAGCCCATAGGACTCTGGGCGATTACAGCGGTGCACTACCTCAACTTACTACCTCACTACAATGACATCATCTACACCAGTTTAGCCCTGTGTAAATTAAAGTGTGTCCAGCTACATATATGGAATGAAAATATAAACGCAACGTTTCTCTACCATAAGCCACCTCCAATGTTGTTTTAGAGAATTTGGCAGTACATCCAACCGGCCTCACAATTGCAGACCATGTGTAACCACGCCAGCCCAGGACCTCCACATCTGGCTTCTTCACCTGCAGGATCATCTGAGACCAGCCACCCGGACAGCTGATGAAAATGTGGGTTTGCACAAAACCAAAGAATTTCTGCACAAACTGTCAGAAACCGTCTCAGGGAAGCTCATCAGCGTGCTCGTCATCCTCACCAGGGTCTTGACCTGACTGCAGTTCAGCGTCGTAAACAACTTCAGTGGACAAATGCCCCCCTTTGATGGTCACCGGCACGCTGGAGAGGTGTGCTCTTCATGGATGAATCCTGGTTTCAACTGTACCGGGCAGATGGCAGACAGCATGTATGGTGTTGTGTGGGTGAGCAGTTTGCTGATGTCAACGTTTTGAACAGAGTGCCACATGGTGGTGGTGGGGTTATGGTACGGGCAGGCATAAGCTATGGACAACAAACACAATTGCATTTTATTAATGGCAATTTGAATGCACAGAGATACCGTGATGAGATCCTGTGGCCCATTGTCGTGCCATTCATCAGCCACCATCCCCTCATGTTTCAGCATGGTAATGCACGGCCCCATGTCACAAGGACCTGTTCACAATTCCTGGAAGCTGAAAATGTCCCAGTTCTTCCATGGCCTGCATACACACCAGCCATGTCACCCATTGAGCATGTTTGGGATGCTCTGGATCGACGTGTACGACAGCGTGTTGTAGTTCCCACCAATATCCAGCAACGTCACACAGCCATTAAAGAGAAGTGGGACAACATTCCACAGGCCACAATCAGACTGATCAACTCTATGAGAAGGAGATGTGTCACGCTGCGTGAGGCAAATGGTGGTCACACCAGATACTGACTGGTTTTCTTATCCACATCCCTACCTTTTTTTGAAGTATCTGTGAGCAACAGATAGATCTGTTTTCCCAGTCATGTGAAATCCATAGATTAGCGCCTAATGAATTTATTTCAATTGACTGATTTCCTTATATGAACTGTAACTCAGTAAAATCTTTGAAATTGCTGCATGCTGCGTTTATATTTTTGTTCAATGTATAAACCAGTGCAGGTAATGTGATGTATTCATGTATTTACTTCACTGTGTATTGTGTGTGCGCTTGTGTGTGTGTGTCTGTTTTAGTTGTGTGTGTGTTTCCGTGTAGTTGTGTGTGTTTGTGTGTGGACCTGTTTAACTATTCTTGTGGGTACCATTTACATTTTTACATTTAAGTCATTTAGCAGACGCTCTTATCCAGAGCGACTTACAGTAGTGAATACATACATTTCATGCATTTTTTTTTTTTTTTTTGTACTGGCCCCCCATGGGAATCGAACCCACAACCCTGGCGTTGCACACACCATGCTCTACCAACTGAGCCACAGTAGTAAACAAACCAAAATTTGACCAACTGCGTACATTTTGTTAGTCCCCACGAGGTTAAATACTATTTCTAGGGGTTTAGGTTTAAGGTTAGAATTAGTGTTAGAATTACCTAAAGGGTTAGGGTTAAGGTTAGAATTAGTGTTAGAATTACCTAAGGGTTAGCGTTAAGTTTAGAATTAGTGTTAGAATTACCTAAGGGTTAGCGTTAAGTTTAGAATTAGTGTTAGAATTACCTAAAGGGTTAGGGTTAAGGTTAGAATTAGTGTTAGAATTACCTAAAGGGTTTAGGGTTAAGGTTAGAATTAGTGTTAGAATTACCTAAAGGGTTAGGGTTAAGGTTAGAATTAGTGTTAGAATTACCTAAAGGGTTAGGGTTAAGGTTAGAATTAGTGTTAGAATTACCTAAAGGGTTAGGGTTAAGGTTAGAATTAGTGTTAGAATTACCTAAAGGGTTAGGGTTAAGGTTAGGGTTGGGTTTAGGAGCTAGGGTTAGGTTTTTGGGTTAAGGTTAGGGAAAATAGGATTTTGAATGGGACTGAATTGTGTCCCCCCCCAAAAGGTTAGCTGTACAAGACTGTGTGTGTGTGTGTGTGTGTGTGGTCTCTACTGGTAGATGCAGACTGTTTAATTGGTGTGTTCCAGAAGGTTAGCTGTACAAGACTGTCTGTGGTCTCTACTGGTAGATGCAGACTGTTTAATTGGTGTGTTCCAGAAGGTTAGCTGTACTAGACTGTCTGTGGTCTCTACTGGTAGATGCAGACTGTTTAATTGGTGTGTTCCAGAAGGTTAGCTGTACAAGACTGTCTGTGGTCTCTACTGGTAGATGCAGACTGTTTAATTGGTGTGTTCCAGAAGGTTAGCTGTACAAGACCGTCTGTGGTCTCTACTGGTAGATGCAGAC
>NC_042970.1:75602184-75604684 GCF_901001165.1 Salmo trutta | reverse complement strand
GTGTGTGTGTGTTTCATCAGGGTGTGTGTGTGTTTCATCAGGGTGTGTGTGAGAGTGTGTGTGTGTTTCATAAGGATGTGTGTAATAGTGTGTGTGTGTTTCATCAGGGTGTGTGTGAGAGTGTGTGTGTGTTTCATCAGGGTGTGTGTGAGAGTGTGTGTGTGTGTTTCATCAGTGTGTGTGTGAGAGTGTGTGTGTGTGTGTTTCATCAGTGTATGTGAGAGAGTGTGTGTGTGTGTGTGTTTCATCAGTGTGTGTGTGAGAGAGTGTGTGTGTGTGTTTCATCAGGGTGTGTGTGAGAGTGTGTGTTTCATCAGTGTGTGTGTGAGAGTGTGTGTGTGTGTTTCATCAGTGTGTGTGAGAGTGTGTGTGTGTTTCATCAGTGTGTGTGTGAGAGTGTGTGTGTGTTTCATCAGGGTGTGTGTGAGAGTGTGTGTGTGTTTCATCAGGGTGTGTGTGAGAGTGTGTGTGTGTTTCATCAGGGTGTGTGTGAGAGTGTGTGTGTGTGTGTTTCATCAGTGTGTGTGTGAGAGTGTGTGTGTGTGTTTCATCTGTGTGTGTGTGAGAGTGTGTGTGTGTGTTTCATCAGGGTGTGTGCTCCCGAGCATACTACTCGCCAATGTCCAGTCTCTTGACAACAAGGTAGATGAAATCCGAGCAAGGGTAGCATTCCAGAGAGACATAAGAAACTGTAACGTTCTTTGTTTCACGGAAACATGGCTCACTCGAGACACGCTATCTGAGTCAGTACAGCCAGCTGGTTTCTTCATGCATCGCGCCGACAGAAACAAGCATCTCTCTGGTAAGAAGAAGGGCCTTATAATTAACGAGACGTGGTGTGATCATAACAACATACAGGAACTCAAGTTCTTCTGTTCACCTGACTTAGAATTCCTCACAATCAAATGTTGACCGCATTATCTACCATGAGAATTCTCTTCGATTATAATCACAGCTGTGTATATCCCCCCCAAGCAGACACATCGACGGCCCTGAACGAACTTCATTTGACTCTATGTAAACTGGAAACCACATATCCTGAGGCTGCACTAATTGTAGCCGGGGATTTTAACAAGGCTAATCGGAAAACAAGGCTCCCTAAATTCTATCAGCATATCGATTGTGCTACCAGGGCTGGTAAAACCCTGGATCACTGTTATTCTAACTTCCGAGACGCATATAAGGCCCTCCCCCGCCCTCCTTTCGGAAAAGCTGACCACGACTCCATTTTGTTGCTCCCAGCCTATAGACAGAAACTAAAACAGGAAGCTCCCGTGCTCAGGTCTGTTCAACGCTGGTCCGACCAATCTGATTCCACGCTTCAAGATTGCTTCGATCACGTGGACTGGGATATGTTCCGCATTGCGTCAAACAACAACATTGACGAATACGCTGATTTGGTGAGCGAGTTTATTAGCAAGTGCATCGGCGATGTCGTACCCACAGCAACTATTAAAACATTCCCAAACCAGAAACCGTGGATTGATGGCAGCATTCGCTGGCAGCATTCGCACGAAACTGAAAGCGCGAACCCCTGCTTTTAATCAGGGCAAGGTGACTGGAAACATGACCGAATACAAACAGTGTAGCTATTCCCTCCGCAAGGCAATCAAACAAGCTAAGCTTCAGTACAGAGACAAAGTAGAATCGCAATTCAATGGCTCAGACACGAGACGTATGTGGCAGGGTCTACAGTCAATCACGGACTACAAAAAGAAAACCAGCCCCGTCGTGGACCAGGATGTCTTGCTCCCAGACAGAATAAACAACTTCTTTGCTCGCTTTGAGGACAATACAGTGCCACTGACACGGCCCGCTACCAAAACCTGCGGGCTCTCCTTCACTGCAGCCGACGTGAGTAAAACATTTAAACGTGTTAACCCTCGCAAGGCTGCCGGCCCAGACGGCATCCCCGGCCGCATTCTCAGAGCATGCGCAGACCAGCTGGCTGGTGTGTTTACGGACATATTCAATCAATCCTTATCCCAGTGTGCTGTTCCCACATGCTTCAAGAGGGCAACCATTGTTCCTGTTCCCAAGAAAGCTAAGGTAACTGAGCTAAACGACTACCGCCCCGTAGCACGCACTTCCATCATCATGAAGTGCTTTGAGACTAGTCAAGGACCATATCACCTCCACCCTACCTGACACCCTAGACCCACTCCAATTTGCTTACCGCCCCAATAGGTCCACAGACAACGCAATCGCAACCACACTGCCCTAACCCATCTGGACAAGAGGAATACCTATGTGAGAATGCTGTTCATCGACTACAGCTCCGTATTTAACACCATAGTACCCTCCAAACTCGTCATCAAGCTCGAGACCCTTGGTCTGATACAGTATGTAGAGGTGTGGGTTACAACTGATACAGTATGTAGAGGTGTGGTTACTACTGATACAGTATGTAGAGGTGTGGGTTACAACTGATACAGTATGTAGAGGTGTGGGTTACAACTGATACAGTATGTAGAGGTGGGGTTACAACTGATACAGTATG
>NC_042970.1:75502491-75584989 GCF_901001165.1 Salmo trutta | reverse complement strand
AGCGTTGATGAAAGTGACTAGCTAGTAGGATTAGCTCTAGCAGGAAAGCTGACTGTCATCATAGAGATTAAACTCCTCCCTCCTCCTCCCCTCTGTCTTCCCCTCCTCCTCATCCTCCCATCTTTCTACAAACTGGAGGTCCCTTTGCCGCCTTTCCCCTAATTTTTACTTCAAACACACACTCAAATACATGATAACAGACACACTGGCGCACACAAACATGCATATACACAAACACGCGGATGTTTACACTAGGACAAACACAAACACACACACTGGCTGAATGGAGATGACTCAGGGTCTGGCTGGTTAGAGAGAGATAGAGGGAAAAGAGCAACGAGAGAAAAAGCAATATCCAGAGAGAGGAGACGAGAGAGAGAGTGAGGGAAGAAGGGAGGGAAAGAATGAATGAGAGAAAGTGCCTGTGTGATTATGATGGGTGTGTTTGAAACAGCTGCTTACTGTAAAACTGTGCAGCACTTGTGGCTGTATATGGGCATGTATGCAATCTATCCAGGGGTGAAAGTACATTGAATTTCTAACTGGTACAGGCATATTTGGCTTGTCACCTAAAACCCTCACAAACTTTTGCAGATGCACAATTGAGAGAATCCTGTCGGGCTGTATCCCCGCCCGGTACCGCAACCGCACCGCCCACAACAGCAGGGCTCTCCAGAGGGTGGTGCGGTCTGCACAATGCATCACCGGGGGCAAACTACCTGCTCTCCAGGACACCTACAGCACCCGATGTCACAGGAAGGTCAAAAAGATCATCAAGGACAAAAACCACCCGAGCCACTGCCTGTTCACCCTGCTACCAACCAGAAGGCGATGTCAGTACAGGTGCATCAAAGCTGGGACCAAGAGACTGAAAAACAGCTTCTATCTCAAGGCCATCAGACCGTTAAACAGCCACCACTAGCACAGAGAGGCTGATGCCTACATACAGACTTGAAATCATTGGCCACTTTAGTAAACGGATCATTAGTCACTTGAATAATGTTTACATATCTTGCATTACTCATCTCATATGTATATACTGTATTTTATTCCATCCGTTGCATCTTGCCTATGTCGCTCCGTCATTGCTCATCCACATATTTATATGTACAGCACATATTCTTATCCCATTCCTTTACTTAGGTTTGTGTGTATTAGGTAGTTGATGTGGAATTGTTAGATTACTTGTTAGATATTGCTGCACTGTCGGAACTAGAAGCACAAGCATTTCGCTACACTCGCAATAACATCTGCTAAACACATGTATGTGACCAATAACATTTGATTTGATTTAAAAATGTGTATAGCCTAGATGTAATCGTTGAACTACATATAGAATCCCTGTTAATGACATATGACCTCTGTGGGCCTAGTAGCCTAGTAAACATTTGTCATGTCACTTTTTACATGTCTTACCTTTTAATGTGGCATAAACACAACCACTCATGATATTCTCATCTGATTGTCAAACAACCCCTTAAAAAACTCCTGTAGGCTACTCGCACACGTTCGTCCACTCACAAAATAATTCCAGCCTCCAAACAGTGCACCGTGCACCCGCAATATGATGAATGAAAAGAGACATCTGCTACTAAACACCTAAACATGTATTGTAATGACATTGTGCCATTGTCATTAGCCTGAATTGATGCCTCCACTGCTGTCCGCGTGCGTCTCGGTCCCGACCACTCAACTCCATCTTCGCAAAATCTAAGTGTTCTCATCAAACCACAAGGCAATTTGGAGCTCTATACCACCCCGTTTCAAGTCAATTCACAATTCTTTATGTGGCTGACATGTTCAATAATGGTGTAACAGCCTATAGTTTTATTGCCATGTTGTGTTACTTATTGTGATAGGCTCATGTGTTACCGGTACGGTGTACCCACACTATCTATTTTCTGGGATGCCTCTGAATCTAGCCCATATCATATACACACGTTCATCATGAATGTGTTCGTTTCTGTGAGTGTATATGTGTGTGTGTGTGTGTGTGTGTGTGTGTGTGTGTGTGTGTGTGTGTGTGTGTGTGTGTGTGTGTGGTGTGTCTGAGTAGGCAATATGTGTCAGTGTATACATTATGTATGTGTCTGTGTGTATAAATAAAGACAGTATGTCTGTGTGTATAAATAAAGACAGTATGTCTGTGTGTATAAATAAAGACAGTATGTCTGTGTGTATAAATAAAGACAGTATGTCTGTGTGTATAAATAAAGACAATAGGTATGTGTGTATAAATAAAGGCAGTAGGTCTGTGTGTATAAATAAAGGCAGTATGTCTGTGTGTATAAATAAAGACAGTATGTCTGTGTGTATAAATAAAGACAGTAGGTCTGTGTGTATAAATAAAGACAGTATGTCTGTGTGTATAAATAAAGACAGTAGGTCTGTGTGTATAAAAAGGCGGAATGTCTGTGTGTATAAATAAAGGCAGTATGTCTGTGTGTATAAATAAAGGCAGTATGTCTGTGTGTATAAATAAAGACAGTAGGTCTGTGTGTATAAATAAAGACAGTAGGTCTGTGTGTATAAATAAAGGCGGAATGTCTGTGTGTATAAATAAAGACAGTAGGTCTGTGTGTATAAATAAAGGCAGTATGTCTGTGTGTATAAATAAAGACAGTATGTCTGTGTGTATAAATAAAGACAGTATGTCTGTGTGTATAAATAAAGGCAGTATGTCTGTGTGTATAAATAAAGACAGTAGGTCTGTGTGTATAAATAAAGACAGTAGGTCTGTGTGTATAAATAAAGGCGGAATGTCTGTGTGTATAAATAAAGGCAGTATGTCTGTGTGTATAAATAAAGACAGTAGGTCTGTGTGTATAAAGAAAGACAGTATGTCTGTGTGTATAAATAAAGACAGTAGGTCTGTGTGTATAAATAAAGGCGGAATGTCTGTGTGTATAAATAAAGACAGTAGGTCTGTGTGTATAAATAAAGGCGGAATGTCTGTGTGTATAAATAAAGGCAGTTTGTCTGTGTGTATAAATAAAGACAGTAGGTCTGTGTGTATAAATAAAGGCGGAATGTCTGTGTGTATAAATAAAGGCGGAATGTCTGTGTGTATAAATAAAGGCAGTATGTCTGTGTGTATAAATAAAGACAGTAGGTCTGTGTGTATAAATAAAGGCGGAATGTCTGTGTGTATAAATAAAGACAGTAGGTCTGTGTGTATAAATAAAGGCGGAATGTCTGTGTGAATAAATAAAGGCGGAATGTCTGTGTGTATAAATAAAGACAGTATGTCTGTGTGTATAAATAAAGACAGTAGGTCTGTGTGTATAAATAAAGACAGTATGTCTGTGTGTATAAATAAAGACAGTAGGTCTGTGTGTATAAATAAAGACAGTAGGTCTGTGTGTATAAATAAAGGCGGAATGTCTGTGTGTATAAATAAAGGCAGTATGTCTGTGTGTATAAATAAAGGCAGTATGTCTGTGTGTATAAATAAAGACAGTATGTCTGTGTGTATAAATAAAGGCAGTATGTCTGTGTGTATAAATAAAGGCAGTATGTCTGTGTGTATAAATAAAGACAGTATGTCTGTGTGTATAAATAAAGACAGTATGTCTGTGTGTATAAATAAAGACAGTAGGTCTGTGTGTATAAATAAAGACAGTAGGTCTGTGTGTATAAATAAAGACAGTATGTCTGTGTGTATAAATAAAGACAGTAGGTCTGTGTGTATAAATAAAGACAGTAGGTCTGTGTGTATAAATAAAGACAGTATGTCTGTGTGTATAAATAAAGACAGTAGGTCTGTGTGTATAAATAAAGGCGGAATGTCTGTGTGTATAAATAAAGGCAGTATGTCTGTGTGTATAAATAAAGACAGTATGTCTGTGTGTATAAATAAAGGCAGTATGTCTGTGTGTATAAATAAAGACAGTATGTCTGTGTGTATAAATAAAGACAGTAGGTCTGTGTGTATAAATAAAGGCGGAATGTCTGTGTATAAATAAAGGCAGTATGTCTGTGTGTATAAATAAAGGCAGTAGGTCTGTGTGTATAAATAAAGGCAGTATGTCTGTGTGTATAAATAAAGGCGGAATGTCTGTGTGTATAAATAAAGACAGTAGGTCTGTGTGTATAAATAAAGGCGGAATGTCTGTGTGTATAAATAAAGGCAGTAGGTCTGTGTGTATAAATAAAGGCAGTAGGTCTGTGTGTATAAATAAAGGCAGTATGTCTGTGTGAATAAATAAAGGCGGAATGTCTGTGTGTGAATGAGTGTGTGCCACTGTCCTCCCTGACTCCCCCTCCACTTTCTCCCCTCCAACCTTCTTCCCACCCTCCTCTTTCCGCAGACAAAAACATAAGCCTTATCCCACAACACTAGCTAGTCCACTGCTAGAATGCCAGAGGGTTATATATAGACCAAGAACCTTCCTAAAGTGACTCTCATCCCTCCGTCCCTCCTAGCCCTGAATCACCCGGACTGACACAGGGAGTGTGTCTGTGTGTGTTTGTGTATGTGTACACAGTGTGTGTGTGTGTGTGTGTGTGTGTGTGTGTGTGTGTGTGTGTGTATTCCGGCCGACTGATTGTGTGTGTATCTTTTCTACAAACTCTACTGGAGGCAGTGCTAGCTGTCAGTGGCCCTGCGTGCTCCCTGTCACAAACCCTAATTGACTGTCTCTTCTAGCCTCTCTCCTCCATAGACCAAGGCCTGTCTAGTCCCTCTATCTAGACTGAGGAAGCTTGGGGGATTATAAACAAGGGGGAAAAACTCACGTTCACACCATACTGTAGAAATGAATACAGATGGAATATCTACTATGGAATACAGCGCATTCGGAAAGTATTCAGACCCCTTCACTTTTTCCACATTTTGTTATATTACAGTCTCATTCTAAAATGGATAAAATTGTTTTATCTATCTACACCTAATACCCCATAATGACAACGCAAAAACTGCTATTTTGAAATATCGACAAATGTAAAAGAATATATATATATTTAAAAAATACAGAAATACCACATTTACATAAGTATTCAGACCTTTTACTCAGTACTTTGTTGAAGCACCTTTGGCAGCAATTACAGCTGGGATTCTTCTTGGGTATGACGCTAGAAGCTTGGCGCACCTGTATTTGGGGAGTTTCTCCAAATCTTCTCCACAGCATGATGCTGCCACCACTATGCTTCACCATAGGGATGGTGCCAGGTTTCCTCCAGACGTGATGCTTGGCATTCAGGCCAAAGAGTTCACTCTTGGTTTCATCAGACCAGAGAATCTTGTTTCTCATGGTCAGAGTCCTTTAGGTGGCAGCTTTATTAAATAGTGAAGAGGCGAAACACCAGTCTCAATGTCAACAGTGAAGAGGCGACTCCGGGATGCTGGCCTTCTAGGCAAAGTTCCTCTGTCCAGTGTCTGGGTTCTTTTTCCCATCTTAACCTTTTCTTTTTATTGGCCAGTCTGAGATATGGCTTTTTCTTTGCAACTCTGCCTAGAAGGCCAGCATCCCGGAGTCGCCTCTTCACTGTTGACAGTGAGACTGGTGTTTTGCGGGTACTATTTAATGAAGCTTCCAGTTGAGCACTTGTGAGGTGTCTGTTTCTCAAACTAGACACTAATGTACTTGTCCTCTTGCTCAGTTGTGCACCGGGGCCTCCCACTCCTCTTTCTATTCTGGTTAGAGCCAGTTTGCGCTGTTCTGTGAAGGAAGAAGTACACAGCGTTGTACGAGATCTTCAGTTTCTTGGCAATTTCTCACATGGAATAGCCTTCATTTCTCAGAACACGAATAGACTGACGAGTTTCAGAAGAAAGTTCTTTGTTCCTGGCCATTTTGAGCCTGTAATCGAACCCAATGCCAATGCTCCAGATACTCACCTAGTCTAAAAAAAGGCCAATCTTATTGCTTCTTTAATCAGAACAAGTTTTCAGCTGTGCTAACAATTGCAAAAGGGTTTTCTAATGATCAATTAGCCTTTTAAAATGATAAACTTGGATTAGCTAACACAAGGTGCCATTGGAACACAGGAGTGACGGTTGCTGATAATGGGCCTCCATATGCCTATGTAGATATTCCATAAAAAATCTGACGTTTCCAGCTACAATAGTAATTTACAACATTAACAATGTCTACATTGTATTTCTGATCAATTTGATGTTATTTTAAACGGACAAAAACTGTAATTTTTTTGCTGAGTTTATAAGGAAATCAGTCAATTGACATGAATTCATTAGGCCCAAGTCTATTGACTTCACATGACTGGGAATACAAATTTGAATCTGTTGGTCACAGACAAATTTTAAAAAAGGTAGGTATGTGGATTAGAAAACCAGTCAGTATCTGGTGTGACCACCATTTGCCTCATGCAGCGTGACACATCTCCTTCACATAGAGTTGATCAGACTATTGATTGTGGCCTGTGGAATGTTGTACCACTCCTCTTCAATAGCTGTGTGAAGTTTCTGGATATTGGTGGGAACTGGAACACACTGTCGTATACAGTTGAAGTTGGAAGTTTACATACACTTAGGTTGGAGTCATTAAAACTCATTTTTCAACCACTCCACAAATTTCTTGTTTACAAACTATAGTTTTGGCAAGTCGGTTAGGACATCTACTTTGTGCATGACAAGTCATTTTTCCAACAATTGTTTACAGATTATTTCACTTATAATTCACTGTATCACAATTCCAGTGGGTCAGAAGTTTACATACACTAAATTGACTGTGCCTTTAAATAGCTTGGAAAATTCCAGAAAATGATGTCATGGCTTTAGAAGCTTCTGATAGGCGTGACATGCTGGAGCGTTGCCTCTACGAAAATGTTGTTGATCAGTAGGCTAATAGAAGTCCCGAATGGAAGGCAAACAGTCATCTGTAGCACCAGCTTAATGCACACACACTCCTATTGAATATGCATTCACCTGGGAGCAGGCCTATGCCATCTTCACTTACCCAGTTAATCAAGAGATTTGCCCCAAAAAATATTTATCAAATACAATTATTACCATTATGTTGTGTAGTTACATTTGACTTTGGTAAAAACAATCTATTGTTTGATTATAAAATGCATTAATGCAAACATGGCTGTCTCTGGGACATTTAGTCATCAACATTTTTACATTTACATATCAGCCTAAAATATTGGCCATGGGCCTCCTTCACCCCCAAAAATCGACATCGGCCCTAAAAAAAATCCACATTGGTCATTCTCTAGTATTGTCTGAGTGTACTAGAAATGTATGCTGTATAAATGAATATAGATTAGGTACTAGGCTCAGATGGGCAGAGGAGACTGGAGGCTGGGTGCATTTTAGCCACTGGACTATAATAGGGCCAAGGAAAATCTGTTATTCAAACAAATGAATAAACATAGCCTGTCTAGGAGTTTGGAGGTTCACTGCATTTTACATACAGGACATATTGTAGCTGATGTTCCGACAGACAAAAACACAAGCCAAGTAGACTGGGTTCATCATTGAGGATACATTTTACTCAGAGAGTAGGACCAAGTAGTACTTGGTTATTCACTCTGTAAACTTAGTATCTCTATGGGTTATACTGTATGCATGTAATTAGATTACGTTGATGATTCATATTTAAATATGTATAGTAACATACAAGTGCTGTACATTTGGCTAGCCTGAGAATCTGTAGGGATGGATAATGATTATTCATTGAGAAGGATGAACTGTGTGCACTGTTAAAAAGTGTTTTGTAACACCAGAACTAGTGGCAACTGAGCTGCCACCAACACGAAGGAGACGAAACCTTAACTTTGCTGGAGTATTGAAACACAGCATCCTGAGATGTTTTGAAACATGACATGGTGTGTTGTAACACCCCTTAATCAAGTGTTGTGCAACACCTTGCCCGGGATTGGGAGCACTACTGTTAAAGGTTGAAAACACTATTTTGGTGTTTGGATTTTTGTTTAGTGCAAAATTAGATACCATCTGTTGTGTATAATCAGGAGAATTTGCAGTTGAAAATAATCTGGGTCTTATTCCCTATTCGTTTCCAATTCTAAACTGTGGGGAAAGGTGAATGGAACAAAATGAAATCATAATGTCATTCACTCGCCCTGCAGGTCTGCTCCTGCTTGTGCCAAACATTTCTCTAGCCCACAGTCCTCTTCCCAGGTGTGGCAAATCCTCTCATTATGAACGCTGTTGGGGGGTGCGGCCCGTTGCAGAATGGCGCTCTCCACTACCGTGGTGCTGAAATAGATTCACACCTTTTCTCCTGGTGTTGTTTCCTCCCTCTAAAGATTCTCAACCAGGGCTCTCCATCCCTGTTCCTGGAGAGGTACCCTCCTGCAGGTTTCCACTCCAACCCTGTTCCTGGATTACTACCCTCCTGCAGGTTTCCACTCCAACCATGTTCCTGGAGAGCTACCTTCCTGTAGGGTTTTAACTCCAACCCTGTTCCTGGAGAGGTACCCTCCTGCAGGTTTCCACTCCAACCCTGTTCCTGGATTACTACCCTCCTGCAGGTTTCCACTTCAACCCTGTTCCTGGAGAGGTACCCTCCTGCAGGTTTCCACTCCAACGATGTTCCTGGTCTACTACACTCCTGCAGGTTTCCACTCCAACCCTGTTCCTGGAGAGCTACCCTCCTGTAGGTTTTCACTCCAACCCTGTTCCTGGAGAGCTACCCTCCTGTAGGTTTTCACTCCAACCCTGTTCCTGGAGAGCTACCCTCCTGTAGGTTTTAACTCCAACCCTGTTCCTGGAGAGCTACCATCCTGTAGGTTTTCACTCCAACCCTGTTCCTGGAGAGCTACCCTCCTGTAGGTTTTCACTCCAACCCTGTTCCTGGAGAGCTACCCTCCTGTAGGTTTTCACTCCAACCCTGTTCCTGGAGAGCTACCCTCCTGTAGGTTTTCACTCCAACCCTGTTCCTGGAGAGCTACCCTCCTGTAGGTTTTCACTCCAACCCTGTTCCTGGAGAGCTACCCTCCTGTAGGTTTTCACTCCAACCCTGTTCCTGGAGAGCTACCCTCCTGTAGGTTTTCACTCCAACCCTGTTCCTGGAGAGCTACCCTCCTCAATGTTTTCAATCCAACCCTGTTCCTGGAGAGCTACCCTCCTGTCGGTTTTCACTCCAACCCTGTTCCTGGAGAGCTACCCTCCTGAATGTTTTCAATCCAACCCTGTTCCTGGAGAGCTACCCTCCTGTAGGTTTTCACTCCAACCCTGTTCCTGGAGAGCTACCCTCCTGTAGGTTTTCACTCCAACCCTGTTCCTGGAGAGCTACCCTCCTGTAGGTTTTCACTCCAACCCTGTTCCTGGAGAGCTACCCTCCTGTAGGTTTTCACTCCAACCCTGTTCCTGGAGAGCTACCCTCCTGTAGGTTTTCACTCCAACCCTGTTCCTGGAGAGCTACCCTCCTGTAGGTTTTCACTCCAACCCTGTTCCTGGAGAGCTACCCTCCTCAATGTTTTCAATCCAACCCTGTTCCTGGAGAGCTACCCTCCTGTCGGTTTTCACTCCAACCCTGTTCCTGGAGAGCTACCCTCCTGAATGTTTTCAATCCAACCCTGTTCCTGGAGAGCTACCCTCCTGTAGGTTTTCACTCCAACCCTGTTCCTGGAGAGCTACCCTCCTGTAGGTTTTCACTCCAACCCTGTTCCTGGAGAGCTACCCTCCTGTAGGTTTTCACTCCAACCCTGTTCCTGGAGAGCTACCCTCCTGTAGGTTTTCACTCCAACCCTGTTCCTGGAGAGATACCCTCCTGAATGTTTTCAATCCAACCCCAGTTGTAACTAACCTGATTCAGTGTATCAACCAGCTAATTATTAGAATCAGGTGCGTGTTGGAGAGCCCTGTTGTGAACACTATTATGGTGTTTCAAATCCAGAATTAAAACACTTTTAATGTTTAACATTAATTTCTGTATCTGATCATTTGCCAGTTTAACTCATTTTTGCCGGCATTGTTGAGCACAGTGCTCAATCCGCCAGCAGTAACTAGAGGTTTTACAACCATTGCAGGATAGTGTATTTGCCCCTACCATTAAAAGTTGGAGGTGTGGGAATGGGTGGTCTCATCATTAAACGGAATTTTGCCAGACAGTTTTAATATCCGTTCATCATGATCTGTTACACCTCATGGTACAACAAGCTGCTTCACACTGATATAGAAGTCAACTTTTCTTTCTTCAAACCGGCATAAAATATTGTGTAGAATAATTGATACAGTCTAAAAATCCTCTAAAAGCAGAGCCATGTGGCAAGATAGGAAGGAGATTAAAACCAGACTTCCAATGAAAGTCAATCACAACATTTTCTCTATCTATGGTATCCTCATAAAATATACCTACATTTTGAGCAACATATTAAGATGGATTTATTCTTAAATGTTTTGGTTAAATTAAATTAACAAATCAATTCATACCAGAATACTTTTTACAGTGAGGCTGTGTGGTTGAGTTTTTTTGTATTTGTATTTATTACGGATCCCCAATAGCTGCTGCCAAAGCAGCGGCTACTCCTCCTGGGGTCCAGCAAAATTAAGGCAGTTTATACAATTTTAAAACATTACAATACATTCACAGATTTCACAACACACTGTGTGCCTTCAGGCCCCTGTTCCACCACTACCACATATCTACATTACTAAATCCATGTGTGTGTATAGTGTGTATGTTATCGTGTGTGTGTATGCATGCGTCTGTGCCAATGTTTGTGTTGCTTCACAGTCCCCGCTGTTCCATAAGGTGTTTTTCATCTGTTTAAAATCTAATTTTACTGCTTGCGTCAGTTACTTGACGTGGAATAGAGTTCCATGTAGTCATGGCTCTATGTAGTACTGTGTGCCTCCCACAGTCTGTTCTGGACTTGGGGACTGTGGAGAGACCTCTTTTGGCATGTCTTGTGGGGTATGCATGGGTGTCTGAGCTGTGTGCCAGTAGTTTAGACAGACAGCTCAGTGCATTCAACATGTCAACACCTCTCATAAATAAAAGTAGTGATGAAGTTAATCTCTCCTGGCTGCATATTATTAATATTAGCTCTCTGTGTACATCCAAGGGCCAGCCGTGTTGCCCTGTTCTGAGCCAATTGGAATTTTCCTAAGTCCTTTTTTGTGGCACCTGACCACACGACTGAACAGTAGTCAAGGTGCGACAAAACTAGAGTCTGTAGGACCTGTCTTGTTGATAGTGTTGTTAAGGCAGAGCATCGCTTTAATATAGACAGACTTCTACCCATCTTAGCTACTACTGCATCAATATGTTTTGACCATGACAGTTTACAATCTAGTGTTACTCATCTCAACTTGCTCAATTTCCACATTATTTATTACAAGATTTAGGGTTTAGTGAATGTTTTGTTCCAAATACAATGCTTTTAGTTTTAGAAATATTTAGGGCTAACTTATTCCTTGTCACCCACTCTGAAACTAACTGCAGCTCTTTGTTGAGTGTTGCAGTTATTTCAGTCGCTGTAGTAGCTGACGTGTATAGTGTTGAGTCAGCCACATACATAGAAACTCTGGCTTTACTCAAAGTCAGTGGCATGTGGTTAGTAAAAATGTTCAAAAGCAAGGAACAGCTGCCCTGGGTAATTCCTGATTCTAACTGGATTGTATTTGAGAGGCTTCCATTAAAGAACACCCTCTGTGTTCTGTTACACAAGTAACTCTTTATCCACATTATAACAGGGGGTGTAAAGCCATAGCACATATGTTTTTCCAGCAGTAGACTATGATCAATAATGTCAAAAGCTGCACTGAAGTCTAACAAGACAGCCCCCACAATAATTTTAGCATCAATTTCTCTCAGCCAATCATCTGTCATTTGTGTAAGTGCTGTGCTTGTTGAGTGTCCTTCCCTATAAGCATACTGAAATTCTGTTGTCAATTTGTTTACAGTAAAATAGCATTGTATCTGGTCAAACACAATTTTTCCCAGCAGTTTACTAAGGGTTAGTAACAGGCTGATTGATCAGCTATTTGAGCCAGTAAAGGGGGCTTTACTATTCTTGGGTAGGGGAATGACTTTAGCTTCCCTCCAGGCCTGAGGGCACACGCTCTCTTGTAGGCTTAAATTGAAGATGTGGCAAATAGGAGTGTCAATATCGTCTGCTATTATCCTCAGTAATTTTCCATTTAGATTGTCAGACCCTGGTGGCTTGTCATTGTTTTCACCTCTTCCACACTGACTTTACGGAATTAAAAAGTACAAATCTTGTCTTTCATAATTTGGTCCGATATACTGTACTTGGATGTGTAGTGTCAGCGTTTGTTGTTGGCATGTCAGCCCTAAGTTTGCTTATCTTGCCAATCAAAAAGTAATTCAAGTAGTTTGCAATATCAGTTGGCTTTGTGATGAATGAGCCATCTGATTCAATAAATAAAGAGCTGAGTTCGCTTTTTTCCCAAAATGTTATTTATTAAGGTGCCTCAAAGCTTTTTACTATCATCCTTTATATCATTTATCTTTGTTTCATAGTGTAGTTTATTTTTATTTTTCTTTAGTTTAGTCACATCATTTCTTAATTTGCAGTACGTTTGCCAATCAGTTGGGCTGCCAGACTAAATGTCACGACTTCCGCCGAAGTTGGTGCCTCTCCTTGTTCGGGCGGCGTTCGGCGGTCGACGTCACCGGTTTTCTAGCCGCCACCGATCTACGTTTCATTGGCCATTTGTTTTGTCTTTATTGTACACACCTGGTTTCCATTCCATTATTATTTATTCCCTATTTAACCCTCTGGTTCCCACATGGTTTTGTGCGTGATTGTTCGTTGTTAAGTGTTTGCTATTTCTGTGAGCTGGTGTGTTTCCCTGCATGGAATTATTTTGTGGTTGATTCGAGTAAAGTACGTTTTTTTACTCAGTTCTGTGTCCTGCGCCTGACTCTGTCCTACCCGCTGCACATTGACACTTAATTGCCATACCTTTTAACTCATCCCTCTCAACCATACCATTTTTCAATTCCTCATCAATCCAAGGGGATTTAATGTTTTTTACAGTCATTTTCTTAATGGGTGCTGCTTATTAGTAACTGGAATAAGTAGTTTCATAAATGCGTCAAGTGCAGCGTCTGGTTGCTCCTCATTACACACCACAGACCAACAAATATTCTTTACATCATCAACATATGAATCACTACAAAATGTATCGTATGACCTCTTATACACTATATTAGGCCCATCCTTTGGAACTTTGGTTTTCCTAGATATGGAAAAATTGCAATGAAAATCCAATGAAATGTACCATCATTAAGCGGCCTCAGAAGTCGGGGGTCCAATTCCCAATTCTACATGTCCCACTTTCACTCTTTCTCCGTCTCCTCCGGTTTCTAATCTGTCTAAATAGACGGGTTGGTTGTTCAGTGACAAAACAGACGGGGTTGGCTGAGATTGTTAACAACGTGTAAACTATATTACGTCTCCAATGTTTATTTGAAACGTTAAAAAAAGTTTTTAAAAAATCGTTATAATCGTTGGTTGGCTAGCTAGAAAATTGGAACCATATTAGCATAGACTTGACATCAGTCAAAACACCTCAAAACAAGACATGTTTTCAAGAACAAGATTAAACGAGTCACTTACGATTCACCCCATGGCAGTTTCTTGTCATTGTTGCTAGCTATCTGGCCATAAAGAATCACAACACACAGACATCTGCTCCATTGACGCGTGTGCATCGTTTTCGTGACGTTGTCAGCTAACCCATCTATAAAGCATTGGGAAAATAAAGGTGGAATTCCCCTCAAAATATTCTCCATAGGCCCTTATCAATCAATATTTAGGTTGAAAAGCAGCGGTTCCTAAACTAGGGGTCACGTTCACGAGAGAATTTCCAAAATCCTGGAGAAAACAATATAAATATATAAATATATATATACACTGCTCAAAAAATAAAGGGAACACTTAAACAACACAATGTAACTCCAAGTCAATCACACTTCTGTGAAATCAAACTGTCCACTTAGGAAGCAACACTGATTGACAATAAATTTCACATGCTGTTGTGCAAATGGAATAGACAACAGGTGGAAATTATAGGCAATTAGCAAGACACCCCCAATAAAGGAGTGGTTCTGCAGGTGTGGACCACAGACCACTTCTCAGTTCCTATGCTTCCTGGCTGATGTTTTGGTCACTTTTGAATGCTGGCGGTGCTTTCACTCTAGTGGTAGCATGAGACGGAGTCTACAACCCACACAAGTGGCTCAGGTAGTGCAGCTCATCCAGGATGGCACATCAATGCGAGCTGTGGCAAGAAGCTTTGCTGTGTCTGTCAGCGTAGTGTCCAGAGCATGGAGGCGCTACCAGGAGACAGGCCAGTACATCAGGAGACGTGGAGGAGGCCGTAGGAGGGCAACAACCCAGCAGCAGGACCGCTACCTCCGCCTTTGTGCAAGGAGGAGCAGGAGGAGCACTGCCAGAGCCCTGCAAAATGACCTCCAGCAGGCCACAAATGTGCATGTGTCTGCTCAAACGGTCAGAAACAGACTCCATGAGGGTGGTATGAGGGCCCGACGTCCACAGGTGGGGGTTGTGCTTACAGCCCAACACCGTGCAGGACGTTTGGTATTTGCCAGAGAACACCAAGATTGGCAAATTCGCCACTGGCGCCCTGTGCTCTTCACAGATGAAAGCAGGTTCACACTGAGCACGTGACAGACGTGACAGAGTCTGGAGACGCCGTGGAGAACGTTCTGCTGCCTGCAACATCCTCCAGCATGACCGGTTTGGCGGTGGGTCAGTCATGGTGTGGGGTGGCATTTCTTTGGGGGGCCGCACAGCCCTCCATGTGCTCGCCAGAGGTAGCCTGACTGCCATTAGGTACCGAGATGAGATCCTCAGACCCCTTGTGAGACCATATGCTGGTGCGGTTGGCCCTGGGTTCCTCCTTATGCAAGACAATGCTAGACCTCATGTGGCTGGAGTGTGTCAGCAGTTCCTGCAAGAGGAAGGCATTGATGCTATGGACTGGCCCGCCCGTTCCCCAGACCTGAATCCAATTGAGCACATCTGGGACATCATGTCTCGCTCCATCCACCAACGCCACGTTGCACCACAGACTGTCCAGGAGTTGGCGGATGCTTTAGTCCAGGTCTGGGAGGAGATCCCTCAGGAGACCATCCGCCACCTCATCAGGAGCATGCCCAGGCGTTGTAGGGAGGTCATACAGGCACGTGGAGGCCATACACACTACTGAGCCTCATTTTGACTTGTTTTAAGGACATTACATCAACGTGGGATCAGCCTGTAGTGTGGTTTTCCACTTTAATTTTGAGTGTGACTCCAAATCCGGACCTCCATGGGTTGATAAATTGGATTCCCATTGATTATTTTTGTGTGATTTTGTTGTCAGCACATTCAACTATGTAAAGAAAAAAGTATTTAATAAGATTATTTCTTTCATTCAGATCTAGGATGTGTTGTTTAAGTGTTCCCTTTATTTTTTTGAGCAGTATATATATATATATACACATACATACATACATACATACATACATACATATACACACACACATGCAGACAAACAAATATATAATATCGTCTTTGTATCGTGGTTAACCTTAAAATAGAATATTCAACCAGAGAGTGCCCTTCGATCATGGGAAAAGGCCGCACTTGACCATTGCACTTGAATCATTCCGCAGTGAATAGCTACGCTAACAAATCACACACTATTGCAGAAACCACACACTTTGATATTACTGGCCGCAATTGATATGGTGAAAACAATGTGTGGGGAGGCAGTGGCCCAGAAACTCACATCAACACCTAACACTGTTCAACTAATAATTTATGTTATTGCCTGCAAATCAAGAGGGAAAAGACTGAAGGACTCAAACTCCCCAGCTTATGCTCTCCAAATGGAAGTTAGTTGTGAGAGCTGAGATGACCATGCATTGACTTTTGTTCTCTATACATGTCTGGGGATGCTACTAACAGGGACATATTGCTCTGCCTCGTGATTCCTGAGCAAAAAAGGGAAAAGGGGATGTTCAGTTCAGTGAGCTGCGTGGTTATATGGACGGAAAAACAGATTCCATGGGTTCGAATGGTGGGCTTTTGCACAGATGGAGCTCCATCTATGGTGGGACAGCAGGCAGGCCTCTGCACTCTAGTTATGACTGTGTCTCCCTCTGCCATATGGAGTATATCTATGTACTCTAGTTATGAATGTGTCTCCCTCTGCCATATGGACTATATCTATGTACTCTGGTTATGACTATGTCTCCACCTGCCATATGGACTATATCTATGTACTCTGGTTATGACTATGTCTCCCTCTGCCATATAGACTATATCTATGAACTCTGGTTATGACTATGTCTCCCTCTGCCATATGGACTATATCTATGTACTCTGGTTATGAATGTGTCTCCCTCTGCCATATGGACTATATCTATGTACTCTGGTTATGAATGTGTCTCCCTCTGCCATATGGACTATATCTATGTACTCTGGTTATGAATGTGTCTCCCTCTGCCATATGGACTATATCTATGTTCTCTGGTTATGAATGGGTCTCCCTCTGCCATATGGACTATATCTATGTACTCTGGTTATGAATGGGTCTCCCTCTGCCATATAGACTATATCTATGTACTCTGGTTATGACTATGTCTCCCTCTGCCATATGGACTATATCTATGTACTCTGGTTATGAATGTGTCTCCCTCTGCCATATGGACTATATCTATGTACTCTGGTTATGACTATGTCTCCCTCTGCCATATGGACTATATCTATGTACTCTGGTTATGACTGTGTCTCCCTCTGCCATATGGACTATATCTATGTACTCTGGTTATGAATGTGTCTCCCTCTGCCATATGGACTATATCTATGTACTCTGGTTATGAATGGGTCTCCCTCTGCCATATGGACTATATCTATATACTCTGGTTATGACTATGTCTCCACCTGCCATATGGACTATATCTATGTACTCTGGTTTTAAATGGGTCTCCCTCTGCCATATCCATATGGACTATATCTATGTACTCTGGTTATGAATGTGTCTCCCTCTGCCATATGGAGTATATCTATGCAGGTTGGATGAGGTGTACATTGTCGACCACGCCCCCTAACTTTGAGAATCTGCGAAGCGTCATGCATCCAGCCACACCCATCTCATTAGTGGTGGTGGATAAGAGACATTATGTCAGACTCATTTGCATTTGACCCACATTAAAAGTATGTAATGGTAAGTTTAGAAGACAATCAGAAATGCTGTTAGAATGTTTTTCATTGACTGCCATAGCCCCAGATAAACAAGTCAATATTGACTGTTAATTACATCTTTCTGTTTTCACATGGTTGGCTTCACGAGAAGTTTCAGATATGAAAGTGGGGTCGTGCGCCAAAAAAGTTAGGCAACCCCTGCCTTATAGTATACTAGGGGTGATCCCATTTAGTCGACTGGTCGATTGTTTGGTTGATAGGCTGTTGGGTCAATCGAGATTTCTTTAGTCGAGCAGTAGCAAAAAATAAAGACTAGGAGACTAGAAAACAGTCCTTGCCTTAATTGCCTAAGAAAAGTGAGGAGCAAGGAAACCTCAATTGAATTAGGTCTATAATCAATAGCCTAACTGTTAAATGTGCCTGGCTTTATAAATCATCCATATATATCTACAGAAATAAGACAGATCCTTCTTCTGTTGCCTGTTTGAGTGTTTTTATAATAGTCTACTGATTCCGTGAGCACCAAGCCTCACACAACCACAACATGTCGGATAAACAATTTTACAAATTGGGCTGTTTGAAATCTTTGCTGTGCTGTATAAAGGCTTTAGACTTTGTGTGTGTGTCTATCAGTGTGTGTGTGTGTGCCTTCCTAGCCTCTTCTCCCTCAGGGCAGAATTAGGGATCCAGGCTAGGCGCCAGTAGTATTGGTTGACACACACACACAAACCCTACTCCCCCTTACACACACACACACACACACACACAACCTACTCCTCCCTACACACCCACACACTACTCCCCCCTACGCACATACACACACCCTACACAAACAAACCCTACTCCCCCCTACACACACACCCTACTCCCCCTACACACACACCCCCTACTCCCCCCTACACACACACCCAAACCCTACTCCCCACTACACACACCCTACTCCCCCTACACACACACCCCCTACTCCCCCCTACACACACACCCAAACCCTACTCCCCACTACACACACACACCCAAACCCTACTCCCCACTACACACACACACACACACCCTACTCCCCCACCCCCTACTCCCCCTACACACACACACACACACACACACACACACACACCCCCTACACACACACACACACACACACACACACACACACACACACCCTACCCCCCCCCACACACACCCACCCTACTCCCCCTACACACACACACACCCTACTCCCCCCCCACACACGCACACACACACACCCTACTCCCCCTACACACACACACACACCCTACTCCCCCTACACACACACGCACCCTACTCCCCCTACACACACACGCACCCTACTCCCCCTACACACACACACACACACACCCTACTCCCCCCTACACACACCCTACTCCCCCCTACACACACCCTACACACACCCTACTCCCCCTACACACACACACACACACACACCCTACTCCCCCCTACACACCCCCTACTCCCCCCTACACACCCTACACACACCCTACTTCCCCTACACACACACCCTACTCCCCCCTACACACCCCCTACTCCCCCCTACACACACCCCCTACTCCCCCCTACACACCCCCTACTCCCCCCTACACACACCCTACTCCCCCTACACACACACACACACACCCACCCTACTCCCCCTACACACACACACACACACACACACACACACACACACACACACCATACTCCCACCTACACACACCCTACTCCCCCCTACACACACATACACACACCCTACACACCCACCCCCTACTCCCCCCTACACACACACACACACACCCTACACACACAAACCCTACTCCCCCCTACACACACACCCACCCCCTACTCCCCCCTACACACACACACACACCCTACTCCCCCCTACACACCCCCTACTCCCCCCTACACACACCCTACTCCCCCTACACACACCCTACTCCCCCTACACACACACACACACACACACACACACAATCCACCCTACTCCCCCTACACACACACACACAACCTACTCCCCCTACACACACCCTACTCCCCCCTACACACACATACACACACCCTACACACCCACCCCTACTCCCCCTACACACACACACACCCTACACACACATACACACCCTACACACACAAACCCTACTCCCCCCTACACACACACCCACCCCCTACTCCCCCCTACACACACACACACACACACACACACCACACACACACCCACCCCCTACACACACCCACCCCCTACACACACCCACCCCCTACACACACACACACACACACTACTCCCGCCCCCACCCCACCCCACCCCTCCCCCACACAAACACTCACACACTACTATAGGGTTTGTTTTGGTAGCGGTTGCACTGCAGATCTTGACAGGCATGTAATCTATTTACAGTCATCTATATATTTGTGGATGTTAAATGTATGCAGAGGTTTTTATAAGGAGCCCTGCGGAGTCTACTGATTATGTGTGTGTGCCTGTGTGTAAATGAATGGTAGTGTTTGATTGCATGCTTGTGTGTGTGTGTGTGTGTGTGTGTGTGTGTGTGTGTGTGTGTGTGTACACGTGTGTGTTAGGGCTGTGATGTGACGGTAATTGATTAACCGTGTAACTGACGGTTATGGATGAAGACCGTCATGAACATTAAAAAAAAATATTCAAAACCAGGCCTAGATTCATTTTAGGATTTATTTGAATGTTTTATTAACTTTATTTAAATGTTGTATGAACTTTATTTTAATGTAGATAAAGTTGACCTAACAGTGGGTGTGGTTACTAATGATCATAAGCCATTGTTTCACTAATTTAGTCTGTCTACTAAACGTTGTACATCTCCTCTTTCCAACGGTCTTGTGATGCTGGAGCAGCTAATGCCTACATGTGTGGGGGGTGTATGGCTACAGGCTACGGCACTTCAGCAGCTAATGCCTAGATGTGTGGGGGTGTATGGCTACAGGCTACGGCACTTCAGCAGCTAATGCCTAGATGTGTGGGGGTGTATGGCTACAGGCTACGGCACTTCAGCAGCTAATGCCTAGATGTGTGGGGGTGTATGGCTACAGGCTACGGCACTTCAGCAGCTAATGCCTAGATGTGTGGGGGTGTATGGCTACAGGCTATGGCACTTCAGCAGCTAAAGCCTAGATGTGTGGGGGTGTATGGCTACAGGCTACGGCACTTCAGCAGCTAATGCCTAGATGTGTGGGGGTGTATGGCTACAGGCTACGGCACTTCAGCAGCTAATGCTTAGATGTGTGAGGGTGTATGGCTACAGGCTACGGCACTTCAGCAGCTAATGCCTAGATGTGTGGGGGTGTATGGCTACAGGCTACGGCACTTCAGCAGCTAATGCCTAGATGTGTGGGGGTGTATGGCTACAGGCTACGGCACTTCAGCAGCTAAAGCCTAGATGTGTGGGGGTGTATGGCTACAGGCTACGGCACTTCAGCAGCTAAAGCCTAGATGTGTGGGGGTGTATGGCTACAGGCTACGGCACTTCAGCAGCTAATGCCTAGATGTGTGGGGGTGTATGGCTACAGGCTACGGCACTTCAGCAGCTAATGCCTAGATGTGTGGGGGTGTATGGCTACAGGCTACGGCACTTCAGCAGCTAATGCCTAGATGTGTGGGGGTGTACGTTGGGTCAAATGGACAATGCGCCAGTCCTCTCCAACCTGGCATGGTATAATTTGATACGGAATCTTTTCTTAATTTATAGGCTGATCAGGCCTGGTCCTGGCCGATATGCCTCCCTAGGTGAGACCAAAAAAAATGCCGCCCTCAAGTTTTGGTTTATTTCATACCATCATTTCCACGTTCCATGTGAGCAATGAGAATGGGTCTGGTTTCTCTGTCCTGTTAATGGTGACGGAGGGCGCATGCCTGATCACGCATAGAAATACCTGGTCGGCTTCTCGTAAATGTCAAATGTAGGCGAGTGCCCAGCTGGCCTCGTTTGTTTCTTCCCCTCACACAGTAAGTCAGTCTTTTTTTTTTATTTGTATTTTTTTAACGACCATTCAAATTATAATAAATAGTTCCTCGCAGTATTTGAAAAATCTTTCGTTGCTGATAAAGGCTGTTTCGTGTATTTGTTTCTAATTTAATGAATTGTCGATTTCATCTTCATACTATAGCGTAGCTGCCCCTTCATACTTTACTTGTCAATTAATTATCTTGTAGCCTACGTTCGGAAAGGCCTAGGTTTTGTAATATGTTTTGAGAAAAATAAAAATATTTGCTTGTGTCTGAAATACGCTGGTGGCATAAATTGACGGCTGCTTTTACAGGTGTGTGCGTTCGCTGATACTCTCTGTATACCTATATGTGTATTTAGAAAGTTTCCTAAAGTAGCCTGTCTGGACGTCATCTCTTTAATAAGAATCAAACGCTCCTGTCATGATTTCATCAGTAAAATGCCTATTTTCAGGAGTTTGGGCGACATTTCTCTCATTACGACGTCCTCTATTTGAAGAACATATGCCAATGCCATCGAATGACTGCAGTAGCAGGATTTGTGACGTTGTGCGAATATTTCGGGGAAGGTGAGAGAGAACCCATCAGACGTTGTTTGAATGGTGTTGTGTGTCGTGATAGGATCTGTTTAAAAAAAAAAAATTTGCAGAAAAGCCAACAGACAAGGACAAGGTAGGCATATCTTTATTTTGACTCCGTTAATGTTGTCAATACGAAAATGCGACAGATTCCCTCCAACCTGGCATTTCTTAATTTGTTGATTAATATCTAAGTAATGCCATGATAACAAAGTGGAATGGCTTGTTTCGGGAAGTTCTGTATAAATAGCTGGTACTGAAGTGTTATATAAACAAAAAGTATCTGTGTGTACATGCCTGTTTTAAATCCGAGCAAATATTAGGTTGTTTAAATATCTATGTATATTATGAGTAGTGACCTTGTGTACAGTAGTGTGTGGGCGAGGTGTGTGTGTGTTTCTCGACAATTTGGAGAGCTCTTACTCGGTAACAGCTGCTCAGAGCCGACAGGGAGAGGTGGAGAGAGAGAAAATAACTAAGAACATAAATGTATACATGACAATTAAACACTAATAGAACCCTTTGGATTCTCTAATTACATTGAATGAACTGCAGGACAAACTACAAACCCACCAACCCAAAACGGCCTGATGTCCTCAATGAAATGATAAAATATACAGACCACAAATTCAAATTGACTATACTCAAAGTCTTCAATATTATCCTCAGCTCTGGCATCTTACCCAATATCTGATCACAAAAATTGAGACAAATTTGGCCCAAACAATTAACGTGGAATCTGTGTGCTCCGGAAAATCTTCTGCAGTATCAACAGAAGACTCCAGCATTTCCTCAGTGAAAACAATGTCCTGAGCAAAGGTCAAATTGGGTTCTTACCAAAATACAGACAACATATTCACCCTGCACACCCTAATTGACAAACAAACAAAACAAAGGCAAAGTCTTCTCATGCTTTGTTGATTTCAAAAAAGCTTTCGACTCAATTTGACATGATAGTCTACTATACAAATTGGTGGAAAGTGGTGTTGGAGGGAAAACATATGACATTATAAAATCCCTGTACACAAACAACAAATGTGCAGTTAAAATTGGCAAAAAAAACCATTTCTTTCCACAGGGCCGTGGGGTGAGACAGGGATGCAGCTTAAGGCCCACCCTCTTCAACATGTATATCAACAAATTGGAGAGGGCACTTGAACAATCTGCAGCACCCGGCCTCACCCTACTAGAATCTGAAGTCAAATGTCTACTGTTTGCTGATGATCTGGTGCTTCTGTCCCCAACCAAGGAGGGTCTACAGCAGCACCTAGATTTTCTGCACAGATTCTGCCAGACCTGGGCCCTGACAGTAAATCTCAGTAAGACAAAAAAAAATGGTGTTACAAAAAAGGTCCAGTTGCCAGGACCACAAATACAAATTCCATCTAGACACCGTTGCCCTAGAGCACACAAAAAACTATACATACCTTGGCCTAAACATCAGAGCCACATGTAACTTCCACAAAGCTGTGAACGATCTGAGAGACAAGGCAAGAAGGGCCTTCTACGCCATCAAAAATAACATAAAATTCAACATACCAATTAGGATCTGGCAAAAAATACTTGAATCAGTTATAGAACCCATTTCCCTTTATGGAAATGCATGCAGAGCAGAATTAGGCCGATACCCGCTAATTATTAAAATCCAGAAAAGAGACGTTAAATTCTACAAACCAAATTTTATTAGTCGAGGTAATTGAGGTCATTTGTACATGTAGGTAGAGTTAAGTGACTGCATAGACAATAAACAGAGAGTAGCAGCAGCATAAATGTTCAGTAGCACAGAGAACAGGCTGACACCAACTGGTATAGAGGTCCTGGATGGCAGGAAGCTTGTCCCCAGTGATGTACTGGGCTGTACACGCTACCCTCTGATGGTGCAGCTGTATCACTTTTGTTTTTGGACCACCTAAAAGGAAGCGATTCCCAAACCTTCCACAACAAAGCCATCACCTACAGAGAGATGAACCTGGAGAAGAGTCCCCTAAGCAAGCTGGTCCTGGGGCTCTGTTCACAAACAGACCCCACAGAGCCCCAGGACAGCACCACAATTACACCCAACCATATATCATGAAAAAACTAAAAGATAATTACTTAACAAATTGGAAAGAATCAAAAAAAAAAACTGTGCAAACTAGAATGCTATTTGGCCCTAAACAGAGAGTACACAGTGGCAGAATACCTGACCACTTTGACTGACCCAAAATGAAGGAAAGCTTTGACTATGTACAGACTCAGTGAGCATAGCCTTGCTATTGAGAAAGGCAGCCGTAGGCAGACATGGCTCTCAAGAGAAGACAGACTGTGCACACTGCCCACAAAATGAGGTGGAAACTGAGCTGCACATCCTAACCTCCTGCCAAATGTATGACCATATTAGAGACACATATTTCCCTCAGATTACACAGACCTACAAAGAATTTGAAAACAAACCCAATTTTGATAAACTCCCATATCTATTGGGTAAATACCACAGTGTGCCATCACAGCAGCAAGCTTTGTGACCTGTTGCCACAAGAAAAGGTCAACCAGTGAAGAATAAACACCATTGTAAATACAACCTATATTTATTTTCCCCTTTGTACTTTAACTACTTGCACATCATTACAACACTGTATATAGACATATGACATCTAAAATGTCTTTATTCTTTTGGAACTTTTGAGTGTAATGTTTACTGTTAATTTTGTATTGTTTATTTCACTTTTGTTTCTTATCTATTTCACTTGCTTTGGCAATGTAATCATATGTTTCCCCATGCCAATAAAGCCCCTAAAATGGAAATTGAATTGAAAGAGAGAGGGAGAGAGGAGATTGACAGAACAAGGTGAAATACTGCAGAGGTAACTGTGGAGACTTCTCTCAGACTCATGGTTGGTGACTAAGCAGCAAAACACACATTCCTTTTCTCTTACTTCTTTAGATTGTCAGAGGCTGTACCTCTGTACCCCCTAAAGCGCAGTGACACAACCAGGCACCAGCGCATCCACCCACCAACACCCACACACACACCATCAGCACCCCTCATAGATGAAGAGAGGGGGTGGAGTGAGAGAGAGAGAAAGAAGCAGAGTGAATAGCTATTGAGTGAGAGAGAGCTTGTCCTGGGGCTCTGTTCACAAACAGAACCTCAGGACAGCACCACAATTAGACCCAACCAAATCATGAGAAAACAAAAATATAGAAACTGAGAACTAGAATTCTATTTGGCCCTAAACAGAGAGTACACATTGGCAGAATACATGACCACTGTGACTGACCCAAACTTAAGGAAAGCGTTGACTATGTACAGACTAAAAGAGGCCGCCAAAGGCAGACCTGGCTCTGGAAAGATGACCGGCTATGTGGCCACTGCCCACAAACTGAGCTGTACTTCCTAACCTCCTGACAAATGGATGACCACATTAGAGAGACATATTTCCCACAAATCACACAGACCCACAAAGAATTAGAAAACAAATCCAACATTGCTAAATTCCTCTATCTGCAAGGTGAAATAGTGCAGTGTGCAGTTACAGCAGCATGATGTGTGGCCCGTTGTCATGAGAAAAGGACAACCAGTGGAGAACAAACACCAGTGTAAATACAACCTGTTTATTTATTTTCCCTTTTATACTTCAACTACTCTTGTTACAACACTGTACATAGCCAATAATATAACATTTGAAATGTCTATGTTCTTTTCAAACTTTTGTGAGTGTAATGTTTACTAAAGTTTCCACTGTTTATTTCCCTTTTGTTTGTCTATTCCATTGACAAAGTAAACATATGTTTCCCATGCCAACAAAGCCTTTTGAATTGAGAGAGAGAGAGAACCAAAGGCTTATGTTGAAGGCAACTACAGTATATACCTCAGAGGTGGGAGGGGGAGAAGAGAGGCCAGCTATTTTCACCCAAATGTCACTACCTAAAACCACTAATAGCAAAACCAACTACATTTCTATGTCACTATGCATGGGGCTAAGGTTTTGTGCATCCCAAATTATATCCTATTCCCTATGTGCACATTGGTACTGGTCAAAGGTAGTGCGCTAAACAGGAAATAGGGTGCCCTTTGGTACGGAGCCGTTCACTTTTATGCTAACGTTAGTCTAAATAGGTCATGATAAATGTCTAAATTAATTGTGAAACAGAGCGTCAAGTCAGTTGGATATCAAACTTGGAATGACAGCGAACCCCGACATAACACTGACTCAGTAAGTACTGCAGTTTCTGTCATGTTCATTAGGGCACAATGTTTAAAACCGTTTTGCAACAGAAAAAGGCAATGAGTTGGATAAGTCCAGGTAATCACTCCCTGTTTCTGTTTTCTTTCTGTTCGGTGGTGATTGAACATGACCCATGTTTAATTGAATTGGACACCTAATAGCTGCACAGAGCTATCAGTCAACCATTGTAGTCCACTCAGCATCCATTAGTGTCCCACTCTCAATGTCCAGTAGGACAGTCAGCCATTGAAACTGGTCTCCCACTCTCCACTTCCAACATTACAACTGGCAAAATCCCCATGTTTTGCTCTACACCCCGAATTATATGAAATTGGTTCGGCTGTTGAGCCAAAATGGCTTTGTTTAATTATAACTGATTTGCAGGTAAGGACCATCACAGATCCGAATTCAACTGCTGCAGTAGAGAAAGCGAGAGAACCCTGACATAACACTGGCTGAGTAACTACTGCAGTGTTGGGTTGTGACTCGTGTTCATTAGGACACAATGTTTTAAAAAGTTTTGCAACGGAAAAAGACAGTATTTCTTATTGGGTAAGTCCAGGTAATCACTCCCTGTTTCAGTCTGTTTTCTTTCCGTTCGGTGCTGATTGAACATGACCCATGGTTAATTAAATAGAGCACCTAATAGCTGCACAGAGCTTTCAGTCAACCATTGCAGTCCACTCAGAATGCATTAGTGTCCCACTGCCAATGTCCAGGCAGTCAGACATTAAAATCGGTTCTGCTTTTCAGCCAAAATGACATCTCTCCAGACACCCATGAAAGAAACGTATATACCACCCATGAAAGAAACGTATGTACCACCCATGAAAGAAACGTATGTACCACCCATGAAAGAAACGTATGTACCACCCATGAAAGAAACGTATGTACCACCCATGAAAGAAAGGTATGTACCACCCATGAAAGAAACGTATATACCACCCATGAAAGAAACGTATGTACCACCCATGAAAGAAACGTATGTACCACCCATGAAAGAAACGTATGTACCACCCATGAAAGAAAGGTTTATACCACCCATGAAAGAAAGGTATATACCACCCATGAAAGAAACGTATGTACCACCCATGAAAGAAACGTATGTACCACCCATGAAAGAAACGTATGTACCACCCATGAAAGAAACTTATGTACCACCCATGAAAGAAACGTATGTACCACCCATGCAAAACTGCATCTTGAAAAATAGTTTTAATCAGGGAACATCAGTCACTAACTGCCATCACTTGATCACCTTGATTGAATGAACCACTCAATATCCATTAGTGTCCCAGTCTCCACTTCCAACACTGCAACTGGCTCAATCACCATGTTGTTGCTGAACACCCTGAATTATACAGTATGAAACTGGTTCGGCTGCTGAGCCAAAATGACATCCGTCCGGACACCCAGAAAAGAAACGTCACATTCCATGCAACACTGCATCTTCCAAAAACGTAATGTTTAACTGACATGTTTCAGACTCCATCAACCAGTGTGAAGCTCACCACTCAGTATCTATTATTCTCCCTGTGAAACTGTGAAATCCCAATATTTAGGTGAGCACCCTGACGACTATGAAACTGGCTCTAGTGTAGTGTTTTTGGATCCAAAATGTCCACCGTTCCATGTGTCCTCCCAGGAGCGCTGTGGCTCAGTGCAGAGCCCAGGGGACTGTGCAGTCGCTGGAGTGAATAAGCCACCCCAGTGACCCACAGTAGCAGCTGGAGCCTAGCATCACCCAACCTGGCCAACAGACAGAGCACACACACTCAGAGACAGAGAACAGTAGAGTAGAGGAAGAGGAGAACAAGGGAGGAGAGCGAGAGAGAGGTGAATGAGTACACACAGAGAGAGATGGGAAGAGAGAGAGACAGAACAGAGGGGGAGAGAGACGGGAAGAGAGAGAGAGAACAGAGGGGGAGAGAGACGGGAAGAGAGAGAGAGACAGAACAGAGGGGGAGAGAGACGGGAAGAGAGAGAGAGACAGAACAGAGGGGGAGAGAGACGGGAAGAGAGAGAGAAAGAACAGAGGGGGAGAGAGACGGGAAGAGAGAGAGAAAGAACAGAGGGGGAGAGAGACGGGAAGAGAGAGAGAGACAGAACAGAGGGGGAGAGAGACGGGAAGAGAGAGAGAGAACAGAGGGGGAGAGAGACGGGAAGAGAGAGAGACAGAACAGAGGGGGAGAGAGACGGGAAGAGAGAAAGACAGAACAGAGGGGGAGAGAGACGGGAAGAGAGAGAGACAGAACAGAGGGGGAGAGAGAGAGATGGGAAGAGAGAGAGAACAGAGGGGGAGAGAGACGGGAAGAGAGAGAGAGACAGAACAGAGGGGGAGAGAGACGGGAAGAGAGAGACAGAACAGAGGGGGGAGGAGACGAGAAGAGAGAGAGCCAGAACAGAGGGGGAGAGAGAGACGGAAGAGAGAGACAGAACAGAGGGGGAGAGAGACGGGGAAGAGAGAGAGACAGAACAGAGGGGGAGAGGACGGGAAGAGAGAGAGAGACAGAACAGAGGGGGGAGAGAGACGGGAAGAGAGAGAGAAAGAACAGAGGGGGAGAGAGACGGGAAGAGAGAGAGACAGAACAGAGGGGGAGAGAGACGGGAAGAGAGAGAGACAGAACAGAGGGGGAGAGAGATGGGAAGAGAGAGAGACAGAACAGAGGGGGAGAGAGATGGGAAGAGAGAGAGACAGAACAGAGGGGGAGAGAGACGGGAAGAGAGAGAGACAGAACAGAGGGGGAGAGAGATGGGAAGAGAGAGAGACAGAACAGAGGGGGAGAGAGATGGGAAGAGAGAGAGAACAGAGGAAGAGAGATGGGAAGAGCGAGAGAACAGAGGAAGAGAGAGAAAACAGAGGGGGAGAGAGAGAACAGAGGGGGAGAGAGATGGGAAGAGAGAGAGAACAGAGGGGGAGAGAGATGGGAAGAGAGAGAGAACAGAGGGGGAGAGAGATAAAGAAGAGGGGCAGTAGAAGAGGCTGAGGGCTCAGATGGGTCCAGTAAGGACAACATTGATAGCTAAAAGAGAACGGTACAAACTGCGCTTGTCCCAGTAGGTAACAATGATCATTCATGTGTTCTGTTTGAAGAACTTTGATCCCATTTGGCCATATTTGTTAGTGAGAGAGAGGCGGAGGGAGAGGGAGAAGAGGAGGAGAGAGGAGAGGAATAGAGAACGACAGATGGGGGAGAGAGAGAGAGGGGTGAATGACTGAGTCAGTGAGATCAATCAGTGAGAGAATAAATTGAGAGAGAGATATGAAAAAGGGGAAGGAGGAGACCAGGAGTGGGGAACAGATGCAGTTGGGTCAGAAGGGACAACCTGAGCTGGTTTATCCCAGTAGGGAGGATGATTCATACACACACACACAAGGCCGGACACACTCACACCGTTTGAAGTCGTTAGATCTCATTTAGACATAACGGACTGTGAGAGAATGAGACAGACAGACAGACTGACTGACAGACAGACAGTGAGTCAGTGAGGGAGAGAACAAATTCAGTGTGCATGCAGGAGAGAAAGAGAGCTAGAAGGCGACAGAGAGACAGAGAGAGACAGAGCGAGAGAAAGTAAGAGCGAGAGAGAGACAAGAGGGCCTGAGCAGGGCATCTTCCGCTCTCTCTACCTGTCAAAACTAATACCTCTCATGAAGCCAACGGAGCTGTGTGTGTCAGGCCCAGTGCCCCAGACTGGTAAATGGGTCAGGGTCCTCCTGTGCTGCCTGTCTATCTGTCTGCCCGTTTGTCAAAACAACACTAGAAATTCACCCCTAAGGCCCCTAATAGCTAGCAGCTAGTGACTGACTGTCTAGGGTCTGGCTGTCCTCATGGACTAGACAGCAGCACACAGAAACATTGGTTCTAGAGTTACAACTCATTGTTGAGAGAGAACATAGAGGCAGTGTTCCACAGTTGTTCTACCTGTACACTGGGTCTGCACCGGTGTACACTACAGTAGTAGACCTACCTACTGACTGACTGACTGGGGCCTGGTTCAGGATGGACTAGACAGCAGCACAGTACAGACGGTTACAACTCAGACTCAAGGGCATTCTGTGAGTCCCAAATGGCTCCCTATTCCCTATATAGTGCACTTCTTTTGCCCAGAGCCCTAAGGCTACAGTAGAGCAAATGACTGACTGGCAGACTGGTCTGATGGACTAGACAGCAGCACAGTACAGCAGTCAGTTATTGTACAGTTGGAAGTGTCTGGCTCAAGGGCATTGTTTAGGGAGAACATGGAAGCAGTGTTGCACAGTTCTAACACCCATCTGTGTATTGTGGCAGGCAGAGAGATGTGATGAGGGGTGTGATGAGGTGTGTGATGAGAGGTGTGATGAGGTGCTAATGTACTTGGGTAAGGGGAGGAACAGCCATGCGTGTATTGTGGCAGGCTGAGAGGTGTGATGAGGTGTGATGAGGTGCTAATGTACTTGGGTAAGGGGAGGAACAGCCATGCGTGTATTGTGGCAGGCTGAGAGGTGTGATGAGGTGTGATGAGGTGCTAATGTACTTGGGTAAGGGGAGGAACAGCCATGCGTGTATTGTGGCAGGCTGAGAGGTGTGATGAGAGGTGTGATGAGGTGTGATGAGGTGCTAATGTACTTGGGTAAGGGGAGGAACAGCCATGCGTGTATTGTGGCAGGCTGAGAGGTGTGATGAGGTGTGATGAGGTGCTAATGTACTTGGGTAAGGGGAGGAACAGCCATGCGTGTATTGTGCCAGGCTGAGAGGTGTGATGAGAGGTGTGATGAGAGGTGTGATGAGGTGTGATGAGGTGCTAATGTACTTGGGTAAGGGAAGGAACAGCCATGCGTGTATTGTGGCAGGCAGAGAGGTGTGATGAGAGGTGTGATGAGAGGTGTGATGAGGGGTGTGATGAGGTGTGATGAGGTGCTAATGTACTTGGGTAAGGGAAGGAACAGCCATGCGTGTATTGTGGCAGGCAGAGAGGTGTGATGAGAGGTGTGATGAGGTGTGATGAGGTGCTAATGTACTTGGGTAAGGGGAGGAACAGCCATGCGTGTATTGTGGCAGGCAGAGAGGTGTGATGAGAGGTGTGATGAGAGGCGTGATGAGGGGTGTGATGAGGGGTGTGATGAGGTGTGATGAGGTGCTAATGTACTTGGGTAAGGGAAGGAACAGCCATGCGTGAGGTAGCTCATATTTTGACATGAGGACCATGGGGTTATTAGGAGTCTGGCTGCACTTGTATATCAGCGACGGACGGACAGACTGACTGACTGACTGGTTGGACTGACTGAGTGGTTGGAATGACTGACTGGTCGGGACGACTGACTGACTGACTGGTCGGGACGACTGACTGACTGACTGGTCGGGACGACTGACTGACTGACTGGTCGAGACGACTGACTGACTGACTGGTCGAGACGACTGACTGACTGACTGGTCGAGACGACTGACTGACTGACTGGTCGAGACGACTGACTGACTGACTGACTGGTCGAGACGACTGACTGACTGACTGACTGGTCGAGACGACTGACTGACTGACTGACTGGTCGGGACGACTGACTGACTAACTGTTCGAGACGACTGACTGACTAACTGGTCGAGACGACTGACTGACTGACTGGTCGAGACGACTGACTGACTGACTGGTCGAGACGACTGACTGACTAACTGGTTGAGATGACTGACTGGTTGAGATAGACTAGAAAACAGTAGTCAGTCAGTCCTGCTACAGTTAAAAGTCTCAGGCTCCAGGGAATTGTGTTTCAGCTGTCCCATCTTCCATCTGAGTGGTCTGATATCAATAGGGGTCTGATATCAATAGAGGTCTGATATCAATAGGGGTCTGCTCTGCTCTTAAATGCTAGTAAAACTAAATGCATGCTCTTCAACCTATCACTGCCTGCACCCGCCCGCTCGACTAGCATCACTACTCTGGACGGTTCTGACTTAGAATATGTGGACAACTACAAATACCTAGGTGTCTGGTTAGACTGTAAACTCTCCTTCCAGACTCATATTAAGCATCTCCAATCCAAAGTTAAATCTAGAATCGGCTTAGCCGCCTTCACTCATGCTGCCAAACATACCCTCGTAAAACTGACCATCCTACCGATCCTCGACTTCGGGGATGTCATTTACAAAATAGCCTCTAACACCACTCACCAAACTGGATGTAGTCTATCACAGTGCCATCTGTTTTGTCACCAAAGCACCATATACCACCCACCACTGTGACCTGTATGCCTTCGTCGGCTGGCCCTCCCTACATATTCGTCACCAGACCCACTGGCTCCAGGTCATCTATAAGTCTTTGCTAGGTAAAGCTCTGCCTTATCTCAGCTCACTGGTCACCATAGCAACACCCACCCGTAGCACTCGCTCCAGCAGGTATATCTCACTGATCATCCCCAAAGCCAACACCTCCTTTGGCCGCCTTTCCTCACAGTTCTCTGCTGCCAATGACTGGAACGAATTGCAAAATTACTGAAGTTGGAGACTCATATCTCCCTCACTAACTTTAAGCATCAGCTATCTGAGCAGCTTACCGATTGCTGCAGCTGTACACAGCCCATCTGTAAATAGCCCATCCAACTACATACCTCATCCCCATATTGTTTTATTTACTTTTTTGTTATTTTGCACACCAGTATTTCTACTTGCACATCATCATCATCTGCACATCTATTACTCCAGTGTTAATTTGCTAATTGTAATTACTTCGCTACTATGGCCTATTTATTGCCTTACCTCCTTACTCCATTTGCACACACTGTATATAGATTTTCTATTGTGTTATTGACTGTACTTTTGTTTATTCCATGTGTAACTCTGTTGTTTTTTGTCGCACTGCTTTGCTTTATCTTGGCCAGGTTGCAGTTGTAAATGAGAACTTGTTCTCAACTGGCCTACCTGGTTAAATAAAGGTGAAATGAAAAAAATGGGGGGAAAAAGGTGTGTGAGTGTGTGTGTGTGTGTATTATAGTACAATGTATCTCAGTGATGGTGTCTGCCTATTGCAGTGATGATTATGTATAATGTATGATTCCAGAACACTTCTACCAGAACAATCCTAGATCATCTCTCTGCATCAATACCAGTAGGCTAAATGTGTCACTCGTTCCAACACTTCCAACCAAATGATACTCCCACTGCGTCTGGCATGGGGTACAGTCTACAGCCCTCAAATTTAAATATGGATCTGGAAGCCAGATCCACTGTTGTTTCTCTTCTCCAACCAGGGACTGATTTAGACCTGGGACAACAGGTGTGTGCTAATAATGATCAGGTAGAACAGAAAAGCAGCAGTAGTCTGGACCTCGTAGGGACAGATCTGAAAAGCCCTGGTCTACAGTAACCACCCCACATCATTTTCTTTAATAACTAAACCAAGGAGCTAGTTGTATCACTCAGGCATGTAACTACTGTCAGAACAGAAATGACAAGATTCTGTTATAATGCTGTTATTGAATCGAATGGTTGTTTTATGCAACAGAATAAGGGGTTGTTAGAACGCTCACCTGTGTGTGTTCTACTGAGGATGGGCCTCGGACGTTTACCATGTATTTTGGGTGATAAGACCTAAAGAGAGACCGCATTCCAGAGCATGAGTTAATGTTTCTGTTCTATAAGGGAGAGATGACTCCAGTGGCAGACCCTGGTCTCTACACTAGAGGTCGGCCGATTAATCGGAATGGCCGATTAATTAGGGCCGATTTCAAGTTTCCATAACAATCGGTAATCGGTATTTTTGGACACCAATTTGCCGATTATTTTTTGCACCTTTAGTTAACTAGGCAAGTCAGTTAAGAACACATCCTTATTTTCAATGACAGCCTAGGAACGGTGGGTTAACTGCCTTGTTCAGGGGCAGAACGACAGATTTTTACCTTGTCAGCTCGGGGATTCAATCTTGCAACCTTACGGTTAACTAGCCCAACGCTCTAACCACCTGCTTTACATTGCACTCCACGAGGAGCCTGCCTGTTACGCGAATGCAGTAAGAAGCCAAGGTAAGTTGCTAGCTAGCATTAAACTTATCTTATAAAAAATAATCAATCAATCAATCATAACCACTAGTTAACTACACATGGTTGATGATATTACTAGTGTATCTAGCCTGTCCTGCGTTGCATATAATCGATGCGGTGCGCATTCACGAAAAAGGACTGTCATTGCTCCAATTGTACCTAACCATAAACATCAATGTCTTTCTTAAAATCAATACACAAGTATATATTTTTAAACCTGCATATTTAGCTAAAAGAAATCCAGGTTAGCAGGCAATATTAATCAGGTGAAATTGGGTCACTTCTCTTGCGTTCATTGTACGCAGTCAGGGTATATGCAACAGTTTGGGCTGCCTGGCTTGTTGCGAACTAATTTGCCAGAATTTTACGTAATTATGACATAACATTGAAGGTTGTGCAATGTAACAGGAATATTTAGACTTAGGGATGCCACCCGTTAGATAAAATACGGAACGGTTCCGTATTTCACTGAAAGAAAAAAAGTTTTGTTTTCGAGATGATAGTTTCCGGATTCGACCATATTAATGACCTAAGGCTCGTATTTCTGTGTGTTTATTATATTATAATTAAGTCTATGATTTGATAGAGCAGTCTGACTGAGCGGTGGTAGGCACCAGCAGGCTCGTCAGCTTTCATTCAAACAGCACTTTTGTGCGTTTTGCCAGCAGCTCTTCGCAATGCTTCAAGCATTGCGCTGTTTATGACTTCAAGCCTATCATCTCCCAAGATTAGGCTGGTGTAACCGATGTGAAATGGCTAGCTAGTTAGCTGGGTGCACGCTAATAGCATTTCCAACGTCACTCGCTCTGAGACTTGGAGTAGTTGTTCCCCTTGCTCTGCATGGGTAACGCTGCTTCGAGGGTGGCTGTTGTCGATGTGTTCCTGGTTTGAGCCCAGGTAGGAGCGAGGAGAGGGACGGAAGCTATACTGTTACACTGGCAATACTAAAGTGCCTATAAGAACATCCAATAGTCAAAGGTATATGAAATACAAATCGTATAGAGAAATAGTCCTATAATTCCTATAATAACTACAACCTAAAACATCTTACCTGGGAATATTGAAGACTCATGTTAAAAGGAACCGCCAGCTTTCATATGTCCTCATGTTCTGAGCAAGGTACTTAAATGTTAGCTTTCTTACATGGCACATATTGCACTTTTACTTTCTTCTCCAACACTTTGTTTTTGCATTATTTAAACCAAATTGAACTTGTTTCATTATTTATTTGAGGCTAAATTGATTTTATTGATGTATTATATTAAGTTAAAATAAGTGTTCTTTCAGTATTGTTGTAATATGTCATTATTACAAATACATGTAAAAAAATAAAAAATAAAAATCGGCCGATTAATCGGCATCGGCGGTTTTGGCCCGCCGATAATCGGCATCGGTATCGGCGTTAAAATCATAATCGGTCGACCTCTACTCTACACAATGACATACCGTCTGCTGTGAATTAGAAGTATCTTTCATACTAATCTTAACCTTGTGACCCATTCCATACATCTGTTGTTTGTCATGTAGGTTGAAAGGGGTGTATCTTAGCTATAAAAGACATTTGTACTTTTGTCTCTGGGCTCTCAACGAATCATCTGAGGGTGATTCGTCGACCAGCCATCATTATCGTAGAGCACTCAATCGATTCACTTTATATGTGTGTTGTATTGACCTGCTCCCTTATTAATAAGTGAATAAAGATTTAGTTTAAGTATAACTGACTTGTGTGATAAGATTGTCTCTCCTCATTTGGTAGTAAAGAAATTAACCACTGCACTACACAAAACTCTCCACCAGTTCATTTAGTGTCTTAATTGATACTCAGTGACAATAATGAATAGTCAATCCCACTCCTTGCGTCAATAAATTATTTTCATAAAATACAACTTAAATTGGTGTCAGAAGTGGGATTTAGCTATAATCATTCTGACTCCAATTTAGGTCTACTTTGTGTGTTGTGTTTTCCAACGTTTCTCAGTCAGTAACACTCCCTCCCTAGTCCCTACACTCAGGCAGTAACACTCCCTCCGTAGTCCCTACACTCAGTCAGTAACACTCCCTCCCTAGTCCCTACACTCAGTCAGTAACACTCCCTCCCTAGTCCCTACACTCAGGCAGTAACACTCCCTCCCTAGTCCCTACACTCAGGCAGTAACACTCCCTCCCTAGTCCCTACACTCAGGCAGTAACACTCCCTCCCTAGTCCCTACACTCAGTCAGTAACACTCCCTCCCTAGTCCCTACACTCAGGTAGTAATAATAATAATAATACTCACCCCCATTCCTTACATTAATACTTAGTAATACACAGCAATACTCATTAGTACTCAGTAATAATACTCACTCCCACTCCTTGCGTCTGGCCTGTGGCGTGCTCTGCAGCTTGTGTGACTGGTGAGCCTTAATCACATCCCTGTGATCCACCAGTCCCCCTCGCCGCCTCACAGGGGGCGCTAACAGGTCGCCATCTGCCGCCACCAGAGCCAGTGACCCCCCAGGACCTCTCCCTGCCTTGCCGCGCCCACTGAGAAACGGGGCATCCCGGCATTTGTCGACCCGCACGTCATAGACTGCGTGGTAGTAGGTGGGGTTGGCACAGACACTGGACCCACTGGTGGGCGGTGGGTGGCATCGGAGTGGGCGATGGTTTTGGGAGGTGGGTGGCATACCGTCAGCCGGCCACAAGGCCGGCGCTGGTACTCTTCTCTCCACGATGACGGAGCCATCTGCGTACAGCGGGGACAGCATAGAGCTAGACGGGGGAGAGAGAGAGAGATGGAGAGGGAGGACATGGGGAGAGAAGAGAGGGGGTTTAAAAAATAGGAGGTGTAGGGTAAGAGGGGGAGTAGAAGGACAGATAATATATATATATTGGGTGAAGGGGAGCAGGAGGAAGAGGGGAGATGGAGGAAGAGGGGGTGAGAGAGTGGGGGATATGAAGGTGAGAGATATGAACGAGGGGGAGGTAGAAAGATAGGTAGCCGAGAGGAGATGTGGAAAAAGAGGGTGTGGGGAAGGTGAAAGATAATGAGAGGGGGATAGAAAGGAGAAAGATATGGAGAGAGAAAGGGGGATAGAAAGGAGAAAGATAGGGGTATAGAAAGGAGAAAGATAGGGGGATAGAAAGGAGAAAGATATGGAGAGATGTGAAAGGGTAGAGTAGAAGGACAGAACAAATATGGATGTGAGAAAGGGCAGGTTAGGATATGAGAGAGAGAGAGAGAGAGAGAGAAGGGCAACAAGGCCAGTGGGGAGAGGAAAAGGGGGATGATGAAGGGATCAGAAGATTAATAGGGGTTCAAAAGGACAAGAGGGGTGAAATGGGATGAAAAGGTAGAGGACAAACAACAATGGAATGTATGGAAACAAGAGAAAGAAAGAGAAAGGAAGAGGGAGAGAAAAAAACACTTCATTAAACCAGTAGAGATTAGAACACAGCAGCAAGTAATTGAAATCAACACGGGTTGTGTGTCTGTGTGTGTTCGTACCTGTGTGTTCATTCCTGTGCCTGTGTGTGTGTGTGTGTGTGTGTGTGTGTGTGTGTGTGTGTGTGTGTGTGTGTGTGTGTGTGTGTTAGTGCATTTTCCCCCACAATGAGCTGCTGAGGGAGCGTTACACATTAGTTCTTCCTGACATAGTGTATTAGAGTAAACTAATTCATACAGACAAGTGAGCACACACACACATAGAAAGAGACAAGGCAGAGTGCTACAGTAAGGAGTTTGTGGGCTTATTGTGTGTGTGTGTTTGTGTGCGCGCGTCATGTGCCGCAGGCCCTGATAACACAGGTCTGGTTGTATTAAAAAGATGAGGGGGATTCAGGGCAAGGACAATCTAGGGCCCTGACAAGGAGACCCAGGAGTCACACAGGGAGAGAGGGATGGAGAGAGAGAGAGAGACAGAACAGCACTCTCTCTCTCTCTCTGTGTGTGAATTATAGACGAATGTGCTCAACTGGAAAAATAGAGAACTTCTGACTTCTGTAACAGCACTACAGCAGCACTTCTAAAGCTGATACACACACACACACACACACACACACACACACACTTGCTTTCCCTGTTTCTACTCCAACACTTACTTCTGACACTTTGTATAACAGCTCTCTGACTAGTGAAGTACACTCCTCTATGAATTAAAGCCAAAACAACATGTTCCATCCTGTAGTCAGCATACTGAATGGAACCCTATCCCCTGTATAGTGCACTGTTTTTCACCATGGTCCTATGGGCCCTGTTGTAAAGTAGTGCACTACAGAGAACAGGCTGCCATTTGAGATGCAGACTGATAAATATGTTGAGCAAAGCCTTCAGCACTGTCAAGACAATGAACGATAGAACTGACTCATTTAAAGAGAGAGAGCAAGATCCTTTGAATTTGAGAGAAAGAGCGAGGGAGAGAGAGAGGGTCTGTCTGTCTGTCTGTCTGTCTGTCTGTCTGTCTGTCTGTCTGTCTGTCTGTCTGTCTGTCTGTCTGTCTGTCTGTGCACATACAAGTGCACATGCGGGAACTCTTCCGTCTTTGTCGCATTAGTGTGTGTGTGCGCACGTGTGTCTTTCGCAGCATCATCAGTGTATTACGTATTCATAGCACAATGCCCCCAAAACCAAAACGGCCATCATTTATTTACAACAGCAAGACTCTTCATTATTCAGGCTGGCCCAGGCCCAACACCAGGTAGGTGGCCTCAGGGCCCAGGAAGGAGAGCATCTTTAAGTAGGACGATACCAGTAGAGTCTGATTCACACCAGTAGAGTCTGATTCACACCAGTAGAGTCTGATTCACACCAGTAGAGTCTGATTCACACCAGTAGAGTCTGATTCACACCAGTAGAGTCTGATTCATACCATCAAGTTTGTGTTGTGTTGACCAAGGAGTTTGTGTTGTTGCCTGATTCATCTGAGTGTCTGATTGGTGTCTGATGAGTGTCTGATGAGTGTCTGATAAGGATTTGAGTGTCTGATGAGGATTTGAGTGTCTGATGAGGATTTGAGTGTCTGATGAGGATTTGAGTGTCTGTCGAGGGTCTGCTGATAGTGGTTTTCTGTGCAGCTTATCTGGTAAGAAAGATGTCCCTCGTCAAAACAGGGCCAACAGCCTCTGGGCTCAGGAAGGAAGCCACTGAAGAGAGCATCGTTAGTAAAAGTCACTACTTTAATTAAGTTGGTGTCTGGCTCTATGTTGACTGTTTCATGAGGGTGTCTGATGAGCAGTAGCTAATTACTGTCTAATTACAGCTGACCTGAGGTAAGTAGTTCAAAAGCATGTAGGCTTAGAAACCCTCCTGTAGGTTTTCACTCCAACCCGGTTCCTGGAGAGCTACCCTCCTGTAGGTTTTCACTCCAACCCTGTTCCTGGAGAGCTACCCTCCTGTAGGTTTTCACTCCAACCCTGTTCCTGGAGAGCTACCATCCTGTAGGTTTTCACTCCAACCCTGTTCCTGGAAAGCTACCCTCCTGTAGGTTTTCACTCCAACCCTAATCTAGTTCACCTGATTCTAATAACTAGCTGGTTTATTAGATTAGTCAGGTACGTTACTAGCTGGGGATGGAGTGGAAACCTACAGGAGGGTAGCTCTCCAGGAACAGGGTTGGAGTGGAAACCTACAGGAGGGTAGCACTCCAGTAACAGGGTTGGAGTAGAAACCTACAGGAGGGTAACCTCTCCAGGAACAGGGTTGGAGTGGAAACCTACAGGAGGGTAGCTCTCCAGGAACAGGGTTGGGGTGAAACCTACAGGAGGGTAGCTCTCCAGGAACAGGGTTGGAGTGGAAACCAACAGGAGGGTAGCTCTCCAGGAACAGGGTTGGAGTGGAAACCTACAGGAGGGTAGCTCTCCAGGAACAGGGTTGGGGTGAAACCTACAGGAGGGTAGCTCTCCAGGAACAGGTTTGGAGTGGAAACCTACAGGAGGGTAGCTCTCCAGGAACAGGGTTGGAGTGGAAACCTACAGGAGGGTAGCTCTCCAGGAACAGGTTTGGAGTGGAAACCTACAGGAGGGTAGCTCTCCAGGAACAGGGTTGGAGTGGAAACCTACAGGAGGGTAGCTCTCCAGTAACAGGGTTGGAGTGGAAACCTACAGGAGGGTAGCTCTCCAGTAACAGGGTTGGAGTGGAAACCTACAGGAGGGTAGCTCTCCAGGAATATGTGTGGAGTGGAAACCTACAGGAGGGTATCTCTCCAGGAACATGGTTGGAGAGACCTGTTTTAGGCTGACCAAAACAAGAGCTCAGGACTGAAGGAGGATGCTGGTGACTTAGGATAGTCATCTTTAAACGTCACTGCTTTAACTAGGTTTGGTCTGTGTTGACTAATTTGAGTGTTTGATTTCTTTTGCAGTAGATCTATAGGGATGTGATTCAGGGGTTTTGATTGGTCGGGTCTCAAAGGGCTCTGTGTGACTCAACAACGATCAGTTAGGTCAATTGGCCAGAGACTTCATACTAATTCAGAGATCATTTTTCGACTCGTTTTGATGAGTTTATTATTGAGTTTATTTTCATTATGACGAGTTAATTTTTTTTCAGTCGTGTGAGTCAGTCAGTGTATGTTGTTCAGCCAACCCATCTAGCCCTCTGTGTGTGTGGGCCGTGAGGTGAGTCTGCCACTGTCTGAGAGGAGAGCTATCTACTCCTCACATAATACTGTACATCCATCCATTACAACACACTGCTGGTAGAGTGCATCACTGCTCTGCTGCCTCTCTCTCTCTCTCCTGGTGTCGCTCAGAGTTAACATTCACTTTGGTTTCTCCCTACATCACCCTGATTGTACGCCCCAAATGGCACCCTATTCCCTATATAGTGCACTACTTTTGACCAGGGCCACATATAGTGAATTGGGTGCTATTTGGGACACAACCTGACACTCTGACACTCTGACTCACTCTTTCTCTCCCTCTCTCTCTACAGATGCCGTATCTTAATTTGATCATCCTGTTGTTGCAGGAAATGCAAACTTGTAGTGTATTCAGGGTTTAAAAAGGCTTCTAAAGTTTGTAATTCCCACGTTAATATTTCAGAATTGATTTGCCCTAACAAAAAAAAAAGATCAACCCCTACAAAAAATGTCCATTAATTATATATCACATTTCCTGTAAGTGCAGGATTCTTTTCCTGTTGTACGAAACTGGCTCAAATTAAGAGCCTACATCTGTATTTCTATCTTGCTCTCTGAATCCCTTTCTCTCTACCTGGCTTTTTGTATCATCTCTCGCTCTCTCCCTCTATTTCTATCATGTTCTCTGTATCTGTCTCTCTACGTGTCTATAATTTCTCTCTTTCTCATGCCTACAAATACATTCTATCTCTGCTCCCTCTCTCTTTCAAATCTTCTCCAAACACATACTCTCTCACTCAAACCCACTCCGTCTCTCTCTCACTGTTCCCCTCTACACACTCTGCCTGCTACACACACACACTCCGTCTCTCTTTCTCTCACTCTTCCCCTAACACAAATAATGTCTCGCTCCCCTACTGTAGGTTTTCACTCCAACCCTGTTCCTGGAGAGCTACCTCTGTCTTCCATTCTCTCTTTCTTCCTCTCTCTCCAACCCCGTCCTTCTATCAGCCTGAGAAAAAGACAGAAGATAGAGAAAAGAGGAAGACAAGAGACCAGAGAAATCTGCAGGCCATCAACCACACTAATGATGATTAACTCAATAGTTCCTCTTTTTTTAATCGTTCTCTCCATCCCATTCCCAAACTACTCCACCATGTTTTCCCCTCTCTCCATCCCTCTCTTTTATTTGTCAGACTTACTGTAAAATGTATGTCTCATCTAAAATGGGGGTCACGAGCGGAGAGTCACTCCCTAAATAATACAAATCTGTCTGGTAAATGTGTGTGTGTGTGTGTGTGTCTAGCCTTGTGCATTTACTTTATTGGAGTGGAGGTTGCAATACCCAGGGTGCGACCCAAATGGCACCCTATTCCCCATAGAGCTCTGGTCAAAAGTAGTACACTATATAGGGAATAGGGTGCCATTTGGGACAAAAAGGCATAAAAAATGTGAATAGAATCTGGGTGGAAAACTTGTAAACATGAAATAGTGATGATGGGAAGTGTGTGTGTGTGTGTGTGTGTGTGTGTGTGTGTGTGTGTGTGTGTGTGTGTGTGTGTGTGTGTGTGTGTGTGTGTGTGGAAGAGGAGGGTTTTAGGTCTAGGACTGCTTTCCTTGCACAATGGAGCACAGCACAGTGTGAGTGTGTCAGCAATATATGTGCGAGCGCCTAAGCTATGATTCTTTATTGATGTTACTTGTTAAAGCCACTTCAGTGTAGATGAGGAGAGGAGACAGGTAAAAGAAGGATTTTGAAGCCTTGAGATTTATTGATGTTACTTGTTAAAGCCACTTCAGTGTAGATGAGGAGAGGAGACAGGTTAAAGAAGGATTTTGAAGCCTTGAGATCTGGATTGTGTGTGTACTATTCAGAGGGTGAAGTGTCTTTGAACGGGGTATGCTAGCTGGTGTCAGGCACACTGGTTTGTGTCAAGAACTGCAAGAATGATCTATTACTCCCTCCCCCTATCTATTACTCCTCCCTCTACCTCCCCCTATCTATTACTCCCTCCCCCTATCTCCCCTATCTATTACTCCCTCCCTCTACCTCCCTCTATCTATTACTCCCTCCCTCTACCTCCCTCTATCTATTACTCCCTCCCTCTACCTCCCCCTATCTATTACTCCCTCCCCCTATCTATTACTCCCTCCCTCTATCTATTTCTCCCTCCCTCTACTTCCCCCTATCTATTACTTCCTCCCTCCCTCTACCTCCCCTATCTATTACTTCCTCCCTCCCTCTACCTCCCCCTATCTATTACTTCCTCCCTCCCTCTACCTCCCCCTATCTATTACTTCCTCCCTCCCTCTACCTCCCCCTATCTATTACTCCCTCCCTCCCCCTATCTATTACTTCCTCCCTCCCTCTACCTCCCCTATCTATTACTTCCTCCCTCCTCTACCTCCCCCTATCTATTACTTCCTCCCTCCCTCTACCTCCCCCTATCTATTACACCCTCCCTCCCCCTATCTATTACTCCTTCCCCCCCTACCTCCCCCTATCTATTACTCCTTCCCCCCCTCTACCTCCCCCTATCTATTACTCCCTCCCCCCCTCTACCTCCCCCTATCTATTACTCCCTCCCCCCCTCTACCTCCCCCTATCTATTACTCCCTCCCTCCCTCTACCTCCCCTTATCTATTACTCCCTCCCTCTATCTATTACTCCCTACCTCTACCTCCCCCTATCTATTACTCCCTCCCTCTACCTCCCCTATCTATTACTCCCTCCCTCTACCTCCCCTTATCTATTACTCCCCCCCTCTACCTCCCCCTATCTATTACTCCCTCCCCTTATCTATTACTCCCTCCCTCTATCTCCCTCTATCTATTACTCCCTCCCTCTACCTCCCCCTATATATTACTCCCTCCCTCTACCTCCCCTATCTATTACTCCCTCCCCTTATCTATTACTCCCTCCCTCTACCTCCCCTATCTATTACTCCCTCCCCTTATCTATTACTCCCTCCCTCTACCTCCCCCTATCTATTACTCCCTCCCTCTACCTCCCCCTATCTATTACTCCCCCCCTCTACCTCCCCCTATCTATTACTCCCTCCCCTTATCTATTACTCCCTCCCTCTACCTCCCCCTATCTATTACTCCCTCCCTCTACCTCCCCTATCTATTACTCCCTCCCCCTATCTATTACTCCCTCCCTCTACCTCCCCCTATATTACTCCCTCCCCTATCTATTACTCCCTCCCCCTATCTATTACCACCCTCCCCTTATCTATTACTCCCTCCCCCTATCTATTACTCCCTCCCTCTACCTCCCCCTATCTATTACTCCCTCCCTCTACCTCCCCCCTATCTATTACTCCCTCCCCCTATCTATTACTCCCTCCCCCTATCTATTACTCCCTCCCTCTACCTCCCCTTATCTATTACTCCCTCCCTCTACCTCCCCTTATCTATTACTCCCTCCCTCTACCTCCCCCTATATATTACTCCCTCCCTCTACCTCCCCTTATCTATTACTCCCTCCCTCTACCTCCCCCTATCTATTACTCCCTCCCTCTACCTCCCCTATCTATTACTCCCTCCCCTATCTATTACTCCCTCCCTCTACCTCCCCCTATCTATTACTCCCTCCCTCTACCTCCCCCTATCTATTACTCCCTCCCTCTACCTCCCCTATCTATTACTCCCTCCCCCTATCTATTACTCCCTCCCTCTACCTCCCCCTATCTATTACTCCCTCCCTCTACCTCCCCCTATCTATTACTCCCTCCCTTTACCTCCCCCTATCTATTACTCCCTCCCTCTACCTCCCCTATCTCCCCCTATCTATTACTCCCTCCCTCTACCTCCCCTATCTATTACTCCCTCCCCCTATCTATTACTCCCTCCCTCTATTACCCTCTACCTCCCCCTATCTATTACTCCCTCCCTCTACCTCCCCCTATCTATTACTCCCTCCCTCTACCTCCCCCTATCTATTACTCCCCCCCTCTACCTCCCCCTATCTATTACTCCCTCCCTCTACCTCCCCTATCTATTACTCCCTCCCTCTACCTCCCCTATCTATTACTCCCTCCCTATCTATTACTCCCTCCCCTATCTATTACTCCCTCCCCTATCTATTACTCCCTCCCCTATCTATTACTCCCTCCCTCTATTACCCTCTACCTCCCCCTATCTATTACTCCCTCCCTCTACCTCCCCCTATCTATTACTCCCCCCCTCTACCTCCCCCTATCTATTACTCCCCCCCTCTACCTCCCCCTATCTATTACTCCCTCCCTCTACCTGCCCCTATCTATTACTCCCTCCCTCTACCTCCCCTATCTATTACTCCCTCCCTCTACCTCCCTATCTATTACTCCCTCCCTATCTATTACTCCCTCCCCTATCTATTACTCCCTCCCCCTACCTGCCCCTATCTATTACTCCCTCCCTCTACCTCCCCCTATCGATTACTCCCTCCCCCTATCTATTACTCCCTCCCCCTATCTATTACTCCCTCCCTCTACCCCCCCCCACCTGCCCCTATCTATTACTCCCTCCCCCTACCTGCCCCTATCTATTACTCCCTCCCTCTACCTCCCCTATCTATTACTCCCTCCCTCTACCTCCCCCTATCTATTACTCCCTCCCCCTATCTATTACTCCCTCCCTCTATCTATTTCTCCCTCCCTCTACCCCCCCCACCTGCCCCTATCTATTACTCCCTCCCCCTACCTGCCCCTATCTATTACTCCCTCCCCCTATCTATTACTCCCTCCCTCTACCTCCCCTATCTATTACTCCCTCCCTCTACCTCCCCTATCTATTACTCCCTCCCCCTATCTATTACTCCCTCCCTCTATCTATTACTCCCTCCCTCTACCTCCCCTATCTATTACTCCCTCCCCCTATCTATTACTCCCTCCCCCTATCTATTACTCCCTCCCCTTACCTGCCCCTATCTATTACTCCCTCCCCCTACCTGCCCCTATCTATTACTCCCTCCTTCTACCTCCCCCTATCGATTACTCCCTCCCCCTATCTATTACTCCCTCCCTCTATCTATTACTCCCTCCCCCTATCTATTACTCCCTCCCCCTACCTGCCCCTATCTATTACTCCCTCCCTCTACCCCCCCTACCTGCCCCTATCTATTTCTCCCTCCCCCTACCTGCCCCTATCTATTACTCCCTCCCCCTATCTATTACTCCCTCCCCCTATCTATTACTCCCTCCCCCTATCTATTACTCCCCTCCCCCTACCTGCCCCTATCTATTACTCCCTCCCTCTACCCCCCCTACCTGCCCCTATCTATTTCTCCCTCCCCCTACCTGCCCTTATCTATTACTCCCTCCCTCTACCTCCCCCTATCTATTACTCCCTCCCCTACCTGCCCCTATCTATTACTCCCTCCCCCTACCTCCCCTATCTATTACTCCCTCCCCCTATCTATTACTCCCTCCCCTTACCTGCCCCTATCTATTACTCCCTCCCCCTACCTGCCCCTATCTATTACTCCCTCCTTCTACCTCCCCCTATCGATTACTCCCTCCCCCTATCTATTACTCCCTCCCTCTATCTATTACTCCCTCCCTCTACCTCCCCCTATCTATTACTCCCTCCCCCTACCTGCCCCTATCTATTACTCCCTCCCTCTACCCCCCCTACCTGCCCCTATCTATTACTCCCTCCCCCTACCTGCCCCTATCTATTACTCCCTCCCTCTACCTCCCCTATCTATTACTCCCTCCCTCTACCTCCCCTATCTATTACTCCCTCCCCCTACCTCCCCTATCTATTACTCCCTCCCCCTATATATTACTCCCTCCCTCTACCTCCCCCTATCTATTACTCCCTCCCCCTACCTGCCCCTATCTATTACTCCCTCCTTCTACCTCCCCCTATCGATTACTCCCTCCCCCTATCTATTACTCCCTCCCTCTATCTATTACTCCCTCCCCTACCTCCCCCTATCTATTACTCCCTCCCCCTACCTGCCCTATCTATTACTCCCTCCCTCTACCCCCCCCTATCTATTACTCCCTCCCTCTACCTCCCCTATCTATTACTCCCTCCCTCTACCTCCCCTATCTATTACTCCCTCCCTCTACCTCCCCCTATCTATTACTCCCTCCCCCTAACCATTTCTTCCTCCCTCTACCTCCCCCCTATCCATTTCTTCCTCCCTCTACCTCCCCCTTATCTATTTCTTTCTCCCTCTACCTCCCCCCATTTATTTATTTCTCTTTCTCTCTACCCCATCTATATTTCCCTCCCTCTATCTATTTCCCCCTCTCTCTACCACCACCTTATATATTTCTGTCTCTACCTCCCCCCTATTCATTTCTGTCTCTACCTCCCCCCTATCCATTTCTGTCTCTACCTCCCCCCTATCCATTTCTGTCTCTACCTCCCCCCTATCCATTTCTGTCTCTACCTCCCCCCTATCCATTTCTGTCTCTACCTCCCCCCTAACCATTTCTGTCTCTACCTCCCCCCTACCCGTTTCTGTCTCTACCTCCCCCCTATTCATTTCTGTCTCTACCTCCCCCCTACCCGTTTCTGTCTCTACCTCCCCCCTATCCATTTCTGTCTCTACCTCCCCCCTATCCATTTCTGTCTCTACCTCCCCCCTATCCATTTCTGTCTCTACCTCCCCCCTATCCATTTCTGTCTCTACCTCCCCCCTACACATTTCTGTCTCTACCTCCCCCCTATCCATTTCTGTCTCTACCTCCCCCCTACCCATTTCTGTCTCTACCTCCCCCCTATTCATTTCTGTCTCTACCTCCCCCCTATCCATTTCTGTCTCTACCTCCCCCCTATCCATTTCTGTCTCTACCTCCCCCCTCCCATTTCTGTCTCTACCTCCCCCCTTCCATTTCTGTCTCTACCTCCCCCCTATCTATTTTGCTCTGTCTGTCCATTTCTATCTTGCTCTCTGTATCCTCTTCACTTTACCTGGCTCTTTGTATATATTCTCTCTCCCACGCTCTCTATTTCTATCTTGTTCTCTGTATCTGTCTCTGTGTCTCTCTCTGTATCGGTCTCTCTGTGTGTCTCTCTGTGTCTCTGTGTGTCTTGTGTCTCCGTATCTTTCTCTGTGTGGCTTGTGTCTCTCTGCATCAGTCTCTCTGTGCCTCTCTCTGAGTCTCTCGTCCGCTGCGTCTATCTATGTCTCTCTGTATGTCTCTGCATCTTTCTCTGTGTGTCTATCTTGTTCTCTGCATCTGTCTCTCTATGTGTCGCTCTCTGTGTCTGTCGCTCTGTATCTGTGTGTGTCTGTGTGTCTCTCTTGTTCTCTGTCTCTGCGTGTCTCTCTACATCTTTCTCTCTGTGTGTCTCTCTGTGTCTGTCGCTGTCTCTCTGTATATCTGCATGTCTCTGTGTGTCTGTGCGCCTCTCTGTATGTCTCTGTGTGTCTGTGCGTCTCTCTGTATGTCTCTCTGTTTCTCTCTCTTGTTCTCTGTATCTGTCCCTCTGAGTCTCTCTGCGTGTCTATCTGTATCTGTCTTTCTGTATCTGTCTGTCTGTGTCTCTCTCGGTATCTGTCTGTGTGTCTTGTGTCTCTCTATATGTCTATTGGTCTCTGTGGGTCTCAGTGTATCTGTCTCTCTACGTGTCTATAATTTCTCATCTCTGCTCTCTCTTTCAAATCCTCTCCAAACACATACTCTCTCACTCTCAAACCCACTCCGTCTCTCTCACACTGTTCCCCGCTACACACACACACACACACACACACACACACAGTTCCTCTCACACTCTCAAACCCGCTCCGTCTCTCTCTTTCCCCGTCGACACACTGCCTCCACACAAATAATCTCTCCCCAGTCACTATTCCATTCTCTCGCTCTCTCTCTCTGTCTCTTCCTCTCTCTCCAACCGCGTCCATCTATCAGCCTGAGAAAAACAGACAATTGAGAAGAGGAAGACAAGAGACCAGAGAAATCTGCAGTCCATCAAGCACACTAATGATGATTGACTTAATCGCTTCTCTTCTTTTTTTGAAACGCTTCCTCCATGTTTCCCCTCTCTCCATCCCTCTCTTTTTAAGTCAGACTTACAGTAAAATGTATTTCTCATCTAAAATGGGGGGCAGGAGAGGAGAGTTGAGTCACTCCCTGAATAATACAAACCTGTCTGGTAAGAGTGTGTGTGTGTGTGTGTGTGTGTGTGTGTGTGTGTGTGTGTGTGTGTGTGTGTGTGTGTGTGTGTGTGTGTGTGTGTGTGTGTGTGTGTGAATAATACAACGCCTGCTTAGCCAAGCTCTCTGACTGGCCAAGACCTTCACACCTTGGGGAAAAAGAGAAAAGCTATTCCTCTCCCTCCCTCCCTCCCTCCCTCCCTCCCTCCTCCATCCCTCTTCCTGGGCAGCAGGCCAACAGCTATGGGACATTGACTCAGGTAAACTGCCCGTACGTCAACCCCAACATTATGAGGTTCCAAATGAATGATGTCATACATAGGATGTCTATCTTTCTATATGGTCCATCTTTCTAAACGTATGACCCCCTAAGGCTTCCTGATAGTACACACACACACACACAAACACACACACAAACTATGACATTTTACATGTACATTTTTTTGTCATTTAGCAGACGCTCTTATCCAGAGCGACTTACAGTAGTGAATGAATACATTTCATTTCATGCATTTTTGTACTGCATTTTCTGTCTGTTGTTAAATTTGTGATTGGTTGTGTGTGTTTTTCGTCTCGTTGCAGTTTTTCTTTGTATTAATTGAGGACTCTCCGGGCCAGTCGCACATTTTTTGATTTTTGTTTATTGTTGTTTGTCTCTGATGGGTATGGACACCCAGATGCTCGGATACACACACACTGTTTATTGTTGTTTCACTCTGATGGGTATGGACACCCAGATGCTCGGACACACACACACTGTTTATTGTTGTTTCACTCTGATGGGTATGGACACCTAGATGCTCGGACACACACACACTGTTTATTGTTGTTTGTCTCTGATGGGTATGGACACCCAGATGCTCGGACACACACACACTGTTTATTGTTGTTTGTCTCTGATGGGTATGGACACCCAGATGCTCGGATACACACACACTGTTTATTGTTGTTTGTCTCTGATGGGTATGGACACCCAGATGCTCGGACACACACACACACACTGTTTATTGTTGTTTGTCTCTGATGGGTATGGACACCCAGATGCTCGGATACACACACACTGTTTATTGTTGTTTGTCTCTGATGGGTATGGACACCCAGATGCTCGGATACACACACACTGTTTATTGTTGTTTGTCTCTGATGGGTATGGACACCCAGATGCTCGGATACACACACACTGTTTATTGTTGTTTGTCTCTGATGGGTATGGACACCCAGATGCTCGGACACACACACACACTGTTTATTGTTGTTTGTCTCTGATGGGTATGGACACCCAGATGCTCGGACACACACACACTGTTTATTGTTGTTTGTCTCTGATGGGTATGGACGTTGACGGACGCCACTGTTTTGTCTCATGCCAATAAGAGGCAATAAGCAGCATAAATTGAATTGACAGACTGAAGGGAAGGGATGGAGAGATTAGGGAGGAAGGGAGGGAAGGGTGGATGGCGGGAGGGAGGAGCAGATTGAGACACTCCTCCCTGGAGAACTGTCTTCTTTTCCAGCGTACTTTATTTTAATGGATGGCCTTACGAGTACGTTTACATGCACACTAATAATTTGATATTAAACTGATTATGGCAGTAGGCTGAGTGTTGCATTAGTCATGTAAACACCTTACTCTGTTTATCTTAATCGGCGTAAAGGTGATAATCGAAGTAAGCATACGCTGATTAAAACAACTGGTTTTCTGAGCAATCTTTTGAATGATTAGGACGTGAACAGCTTAATCGGCGTTCCAGCGGTGCATTTGATCGGCGCATGTGCCAGCACCAGCCGAGAGCCTCCCTCATTAGAGCGAATGAAGTGAGTTCGGAACAACAATGTATACGTCTTAGAAGTAGTTTTCACATACAAACTTTATATGTCCAAACTCAGAATCAAATATGCTTCCCAAAAATAACATGTTCTCTATAGCAGAATGTATATTTTGATTAGCAATTTTCTGCATTTATCAGTGCCATCAGGTAACCTGATTTCAGACGTGTCCATGTAAACAGGATTATTAGGGGAATTGTTCTTTTCGCAAAGCATGTAAACATTTTAATCAAACTATTATATTAATCTGACTATGCGCAATAATCGCATTACCGTGTGCATGTAACCCTATTCAATGTTTAGAGGCTGATGAGCACCAAGATGTTTCAACTCTACATTTCCTTCATAACGCTACATCATTTGGAGATAGTCAACATGAGAACTTTTCAGCTAGCTAAGACATGGTAAACAATGAGGTTGACACACTTCAAAGTTACCAGAGAAAAGATGTCGACTTATCTGAAGCCAATGACATTGAGCCTTCTTGGAAGGCCACTGCAACTCCATGGCAGCACCCAAGGGGGCAGAAGCTGCCTAGCCCTCAGAGGACTATCCCAGTAGGTGCTGCGGTGTTGTGAGTGACATCACCCTGAGCCAATCATGTGCAGCCAGAGAAGATGAACGACACCAGTGAGGCTGAAACAGCTGCCTTCCTCAAAGAAAATTCACCAAAACAATAATACGACAAGAGTCGAGTATGCTGCTTTATTAACTCAAGCAACGATATTTTGTCATGCAATGCTCCTGAAGTAACGTAGCTAGCTAACTCTTTTCTTGCTTATTGTGTAGTGGAGGATAAAAACACCTGAATGCCTATGGATGCGTAGCTATGTAACCGATCTGTGTACGGACCATAAAACATCTGGTATAGATATTAGTTCATAACAGTGATTTACATTTTTAAAATGGCTTCCACTGGTTAATCATTCATTTTGTATTTTATACCAGATCCCTTTCCCTATTAGCTGCTGCACACTAGTTGTCAGTCACGTCTACTCCCGCTCCCCCGCTTTCCTAACCACCGGTCCAGACAACCCATCATGAGGCACACCTGGACTCCATCACTACCCTGATTACGTCCCCTTTATCTAGCACTCCCTAGCATCACTCTTCAGGCAGTATTGATTCAGTTTTCTTGTCCAGACGCTTCTCTTGTTTTCTAACGCTCCTTGTTCGTTATTATTAAACTCACCATCTGCAACGGCTTCCTGATTCCCTGCGTCTACGTTACAGAATACTGCCTCAGGAAATGATGGAAGCAGCAGATGATTACACCATCTTCCAGACGGTCGAGGAACAGGGTCATCTACTCCACCAACACCACGACCAGCTGGCTCTACTGAGGAACGACCATGAAGGAGGTCCTCCACGTTTCCCACCACCAGCGAGGTTCTCCATAACTCTGAAGGAGGTCCTCCACGTTTCCCACAACCAGCGAGGTTCTCCATAACTCTGACAGAGGGCCTACTACCACAGGTCGTCACAGTGAGCCAGTCTCCCAGCCTACCCAGCCGTCCGCCCAGGTCAGCGATGCCCGACTTTCCCTTTCGGAGAAGTATGACGGTACTCCATCGAAATGCCGTGGCTTCCAATTCCAGTGCTCCCTCCATTTTGCGTATCAGACGGGAGACCCCATCACGAGAGGTCCAAGGTTGCCACGGTCATTTCACTGCTGGCAGGACGGGTGTTGGAGTGGGCTACATCCGTCTGGGAGAGAGGAGAGGATGAGTTGGGTTCCTATCGGAGGTTCATGGCTCTGTTCAGGGCAGTCTTCGACCATCCTCCAGCGGGCAGAGAGGGAGGTGAGCGACTTTCAACTCCAGCAGGGTACCCAGACCGCTGCAGAGTACGCCCTCACCTTTCGGACTGTTGGCATGTCAAGATGACAACCTATCCTTGGATACTTCATCTTGATGGCCATCCGTCTGGATAACATTCTTCAGAAGCGCCGGAGTCCACCTCGCCTCCCTCCTTTGGCTGTCCTGAGGCAGAGCCTGAACCAATGGAAGTGAGGGCTACGCACCTCTCTGCGGCAATGCGGCATCACCGGAGACAGCTGGGGCTCTGCCCCTATTGCGGCCAGGAGGGACACCAGCTTCAGCGGTGCCAGGTGCCTCCTAACCCGAGGTCCACTAGAGCAGAGCGGTGGCCCCGTGACCTTCCGTTTCCCAGGGTAGGCCTGAGTATTCCATCATCACTTTCCGCCAAACCCTTTCTGGTGTCAATTTCACTGGCTGGCTGTCCATCATCTGCCTCTGGGAACTTCATCAACCAGGTCTTCCTCCCTGAACATAACTTCATACCCGCTCTCCTCTCCTTTTCCAGTCCAAGGTCTGGAAATGCGACCATTGGGATCCGGCACAATTACTCACGTCACAGGACACTCACCCTCACCATGGGACCCAAGCACCATGAAAGCCTTCCCTTCTTCATTATCACCGCACCTGAACACAAAGTCATCCTAGGCCTCCCGTGGCTCCAACTCTATAACCATACCATTTCCTAGTCAAAGATCAGAATCAGTGCCTGGGGACCAGGATGCCGGAGGACCTGATTTCCCACACCCTGTGGTTCCATGTCGTTGGAGGGTCCTGTGAGTGTCCTCCAGCCCATAAAGTGGTCCTCCCATATCGTTGGCCTTGTGTTTTGGGACGTAGATGTGGACATCCACCAGGCTCTGGAGAGGGAACCGGCTCCTTCCACTTGCCCTCCAGAGCGCATCTACGTCCCCACAGGGGTGAGAGATCGTCTGTTTAACTGGGCACACACATCCCTCGCCGCTGGACACCAAGATATCACCTGCACCATCCAATCCCGCTCCGATAAATACTGGTGGCCCACCATGGGCAGGACTTCGCCTACTATGTCAACTCATGTTCGGTATGTACTCAATCCAAATCTCCCCGGCAGGCTCCTGCAGGTAAACTACTTCCCCTTCCCGTGCCTCAGCAGCCTTGGTCACATCTGTCCATAGACTTTGTAATGGATCTCCCCCTTTCTGATGGTTTTACCACTATTCTGGTTGTTGTTGACAGATTCTCTAAATCTTGCCGTTGTATCCACCTCTCTGGTCTACCTACCACTCTACAGGTCACTGAGGCATTATTCCAGCAGGTCTTACGGCACTATGGCCTTCCGGAGGACATAGTTTCTGACCGTGATCCCCAATTCATGTTGTGGGTCTGGAAAACCTTTATGGAGAAGCTGGTGGCCACGGTCAGCCTCACATCCGGGTACCGGCCTCAGTCTAACGGGCAGAAAGAGAGGACCAAACAGGAGCTGGGGAGGTTCCTAAGGAGTGGGAGTGGGCCTGGTTCCTCCACTGGGCTGACTCCCAATGCGTCTTGGGATATCAGCCGGCCCTGGCTCTGTGGACTCCGAGCCAGACCGAGGCCCCTGCAGTTAATGAGTGGTTCTGCCGTCCACCGTCAGAAGGATCAGGCGGACCACCACTGCAGTGAGGCTCCCGTGTTCCATCCTGGTGATCACGTCTGGCTCTCCACCAGGAACCTCCCGCTCCGCCTGCCCTGCCCGGAAGCGGAGCCCCCAGTTTGTGGGGCCCTTCAAGGTCCTCCGGAGGGTCAATGAGGTAACATAGATTACAGCTCAACACTAATTACCATATCTCACACTCTTTTCATGTTTCCCTCCTCAGGCCAGCCCTGCCAATGCCGTCAGATCCCTCCTGTATTCCAGACAACGTAGGGGTCGGCTCCAGTACCTGGTGGACTGGTAGGGGTACAGTCCAGAGGGTTCCGGTGGATGACATTCTAGATCCCAACATCAGCCGAGATCTCCACCTTCGCCGTCCGGACCGGCCCGCTCCTTGCACTAAGGGCCGTCCTCCTGGCCGGCAGCACCCTGCGGCTGGAGCAGCACATCAGGAAGGGGGTACTGTCACGTCTACTCCCACTCCGGAGCTCGACAGCACCGATTTACTAACCATCGGTCCTGGCAACCCATCATAACGCACACCTGGCAACCCTCATTATGCACACCTGCGCCCCATCATGAGGCACACTTGGACTCCATCACTACCCTGATTACTTCCCCATTATCTAGCACTCCCTAGCATCACTCTTCAGGCAGTATTGATTCAGTTTTCTTGTCCAGGCGCATCTCTTGTTTTCTAACTCTCCATGTTCGTTATTACTAAACTCACAATCTGCACCTGCTTCCTGACTCCCTGCGTCTACGTTACACTATCACACCACCACAATATATCTACAATACACCACTCTACCATAACACATCTACAATACAACACATTATTACTCACTACTCTACCACAACATATCTACATTACACACTACTCTACCACAGCATATCTACAATACAACATTATTACACACTACAATAACATATCTACATTATTACACACTACTCTACCACAACATATCTACAATAGAATACATTATTACACACTACTCTACCACTACATATCTACAACACAACATTACAGACTACTCTAATACAACATATTGTCACGTCCTGACCAGTATAAGGGGTTATTTGTTATTGTAGTTTGGTCAGGACGTGGCAAGGGGTATTTGTTTAGAGTGTTAAGGGGATTATTGGGCTATGTGTTTATGTAGAGGGGTGTTTGTTTAGAGTGTTCCGGGATTTTGGTTATGTTCTATGTTAGTATATTTCTATGTTCTGGTCTAGTCTTTTTAGTTCTATGTTTAGGGTTATTGGTTTGACCTTCAATTGGAGGCAGCTGTTCTTCGTTGCCTCTGATTGAAGGTCCTATATAAAGGGGTGTTTTTGTAATTGGTTTTGTGGGAAGTTGTTTTTGCATAGCTGTGTGTGTAGCCTGCATTACTGTTCGTTCGTTCGTTTTCTTGTTTTGTTTTTTCAGTGTTCTAATAAAAGTTAAAATGAGCACTCAACCCGCTGCGCCTTGGTCTACTACATACGACGACCGTTACACATATCTACATTATTACACACTACTCTACCACTACATATCTACAACACATTATTACAGACTACTCTAATGCAACATATCCACATTACACACTACTCTACCACTACATATCTACAACACAACACAACACATTATTACACACTACTCTACCACAACATATCTACATTATTACACACTACTCTACCACAACATATCTACAACACATTATTACACACCACTCTACCACTACATATCTACAACACAACACATTATTACACACTACTCTACCACAACATATCTACAACACATTATTACAGACTACTCTAATACAACATATCTACAACACATTATTACAGACTACTCTAATACAACATATCTACATTATTACACACTACTCTACCACTACATATCTACAACACATTATTACACACTACTCTACCACTACATATCTACATTATTAAACACTACTCTACCACAACATATCTACATTATTACACACTACTCTACCACAACATATCTACAACACATTATTACAGACTACTCTAATACACCATATCTACATTATTACACACTACTCTACCACTACATATCTACAACACAACACATTATTACACACTACTCTACCACTACATATCTACATTATTACACACTACTCTACAACAACATATCTACATTATTACACACTACTCTACCACAACATATCTAAAACACATTATTACACACTACTCTACCACTACATATCTACATTATTACACACTACTCTACCACTACATATCTACATTATTACACACTACTCTACCACAACATATCTACATTATTACACACTACTCTACCACAACATATCTACAACACATTATTACACACCACTCTACCACTACATATCTACAACACAACACATTATTACACACTACTCTACCACAACATATCTACAACACATTATTACAGACTACTCTAATACAACATATCTACAATACAACACATTATTACACATTACTCTACCACTACATATCTACATTATTACACACTACTCTACCTCAACATATCTACAACACAACACATTATTACACACTACTCTACCACTACATATCTACAACACAACACATTATTACACACTACTCTACCACAACATATCTACATTATTACACACTACTCTACCACAACATATCTACAACACATTATTACACACTACTCTACCACTACATATCTACAACACAACACATTATTACACACTACTCTACCACTACATATCTACATTATTACACACTACTCTACCACTACATATCTACAACACATTATTACACACTACTCTACCACTACATATCTACATTATTACACACTACTCTACCACTACATATCTACATTATTACACACTACTCTACCACAACATATCTACATTATTACACACTACTCTACCACAACATATCTACAACACAACACATTATTACACACTACTCTACCTCAACATATCTACATTATTACACACTACTCTACCACTACATATCTACAACACAACACATTATTACACACTACTCTACCACAACATATCTACATTATTACACACTACTCTACCACAACATATCTACAACACATTATTACACACTACTCTACCACTACATATCTACTTTATTACACACTACTCTACCACAACATATCTACATTATTACACACTACTCTACCACAACATATCTACATTATTACACACTACTCTACCACAACATATCTACATTATTACACACTACTCTACCACAACATATCTACAACACATTATTACACACTACTCTACCACATCTACAACAACACATTATTACACACTACTCTACCACTACATATCTACATTATTACACACTACTCTACCACAACATATCTACAATACAACACATTATTACACACTACTCTACCACAACATATCTACATTATTACACATTACTCTACCACTACATATCTACATTATTACACACTACTCTACCACTACATATCTACAACACAACACATTATTACACACTACTCTACCTCAACATATCTACATTATTACACACTACTCTACCACAACATATCTACATTATTACACACTACTCTACCACAACATATCTACATTATTACACACTACTCTACCACAACATATCTACATTATTACACACTACTCTACCACTACATATCTACAACACAACACATTATTACACACTACTCTACCACAACATATCTACAATACAACACATTATTACACACTACTCTACCACTACATAACTACATTATTACACACTACTCTACCTCAACATATCTACAACACAACACATTATTACACACTACTCTACCTCAACATATCTACAACACAACACATTATTACACACTACTCTACCACTACATATCTACATTATTACACACTACTCTACCACAACATATCTACAACACAATACATTATTACACACTACTCTACCACAACATATCTACATTATTACACACTACTCTACCACAACATATCTACAACACAATACATTATTACACACTACTCTACCACAACATATCTACATTATTACACACTACTCTACCACTACATATCTACCACAACACATTATTACACACTACTCTACCACAACATATCTACAACACAACACATTATTACACACTACTCTACCACAACATATCTACATTATTACACACTACTCTACCACTACATATCTACATTATTACACACTACTCTACCACTACATATCTACCACAACACATTATTACACACTACTCTACCTCAACATATCTACAACACAACACATTATTACACACTACTCTACCACTACATATCTACAACACAACACATTATTACACACTACTCTACCACAACATATCTACATTATTACACACTACTCTACCACAACATATCTACATTATTACACACTACTCTACCACAACATATCTACATTATTACACACTACTCTACCACAACATATCTACAACACAACACATTACTACACACTACTCTACCTCAACACATCTACAACACATTATTACACACTACTCTACCACAACATATCTACATTATTACACACTACTCTACCTCAACATATCTACAACACAACACATTATTACACACTACTCTACCACTACATATCTACAACACAACACATTATTACACACTACTCTACCTCAACATATCTACATTATTACACACTACTCTACCACAACATATCTACATTATTACACACTACTCTACCACAACATATCTACATTATTACACACTACTCTACCTCAACATATCTACATTATTACACACTACTCTACCACAACATATCTACAACACATTATTACACACTACTCTACCACTACATATCTACAACACAACACATTATTACACACTACTCTACCTCAACATATCTACATTATTACACACTACTCTACCACAACATATCTACATTATTACACACTACTCTACCACAACATATCTACATTATTACACACTACTCTACCTCAACATATCTACATTATTACACACTACTCTACCACAACATATCTACAACACATTATTACACACTACTCTACCACAACATATCTACAACACAACACATTATTACACACTACTCTACCACTACATATCTACAACACAACACATTATTACACACTACTCTACCACAACATATCTACAACACAACACATTATTACACACTACTCTACCACAACATATCTACATTATTACACACTACTCTACCACAACATATCTACATTATTACACACTACTCTACCACAACATATCTACATTATTACACACTACTCTACCACAACATATCTACAACACAACACATTACTACACACTACTCTACCTCAACACATCTACAACACATTATTACACACTACTCTACCACAACATATCTACATTATTACACACTACTCTACCTCAACATATCTACAATACAACACATTATTACACACTACTCTACCACTACATATCTACAACACAACACATTATTACACACTACTCTACCACAACATATCTACAATACAACACATTATTACACACTACTCTACCACTACATATCTACATTATTACACACTACTCTACCACAACATATCTACAACACATTATTACACACTACTCTACCACAACATATCTACAATACAACACATTATTACACACTACTCTACCACTACATATCTACATTATTACACACTACTCTACCACTACATATCTACATTATTACACACTACTCTACCACAACATATCTACAACACAACACATTATTACACACTACTCTACCTCAACATATCTACATTATTACACACTACTCTACCACAACATATCTACAACACATTATTACACACTACTCTACCACTACATATCTACAACACAACACATTATTACACACTACTCTACCACTACATATCTACATTATTACACACTACTCTACCACTACATATCTACATTATTACACACTACTCTACCTCAACATATCTACATTATTACACACTACTCTACCTCAACATATCTACAACACATTATTACACACTACTCTACCACTACATATCTACAACACAACACATTATTACACACTACTCTACCACTACATATCTACAACACAACACATTATTACACACTACTCTACCACAACATATCTACATTATTACACACTACTCTACCACAACATATCTACATTATTACACACTACTCTACCACAACATATCTACATTATTACACACTACTCTACCACAACATATGTACAATACAACACATTATTACACACTACTCTACCACTACATATCTACAACACAACACATTATTACACACTTTTCTACCACAACATATCTACAACACAACACATTATTACACACTACTCTACCACAACATATCTACAATACAACACATTATTACACACTACTCTACCACTAGATATCTACAACACAACACATTATTACACACTACTCTACCACAACATATCTACAATACAACACATTATTACACACTACTCTACCACTACATATCTACATTATTACACACTACTCTACCACAACATATCTACATTATTACACACTACTCTACCACAACATATCTACATTATTACACACTACTCTACCACTACATATCTACAACACAACACATTATTACACACTACTCTACCACTACATATCTACAACACAACACATTATTACACACTACTCTACCACAACATATCTACATTATTCCACACTACTCTACCACAACATATCTACAACACATTATTACACACTACTCTACCACTACATATCTACATTATTACACACTACTCTACCACTACATATCTACATTATTACACACTACTCTACCTCAACATATCTACAACACAACACATTATTACACACTACTCTACCACAACATATCTACATTATTACACACTACTCTACCACAACATATCTACAATACAACACATTATTACACACTACTCTACCACAACATATCTACAATACAACACATTATTACACACTACTCTACCACAACATATCTACAATATAACACATTATTACAGACTACTCTAATACAACATATCTACAATATAACACATTATTACAGACTACTCTAATACAACATATCTACAACACAACACATTATTACACACTCTACCACAACATATCTACAATACAACACATTACTACAGACTACTCTAACACAACATATATACAATACAAAATCAATAATACAGCAAAATAACAATGGTAAAGTGTGCGTGTGTGTGTGTTAGCATGTGTTTGCGAATGCTGTGTGTGTGTGTGTGTGTCATCACAGTCCCCACTGTTCCATAAGGTGTAGTTTTACCTGTTTTTCAAATCAGATTTTACTGCTTGACTGAGTTCCATGATGTGGAATAGAGTTCCATGTAGTCATGGCTCTATGGGGTACAGTGCATTTCCCGTAGTCTGTTCTGGACTTGGGGACAGTGACGTGCCCTCTGGTGGCATGTCTTGTGGGGTATGTCTGGGTGTCTTAGCTGTGCGCTACTCGCTTAAAACAGACAGCTTGGTGATTTCAACATGTCAATACCTCTCACAAAGACAAGCAGGGATGCAGTCAACCTCTCCTCCACCATGAATCAGGAGGGATTGACATGCATATTACCAGTGCTGGCTTTCTGTGTACATCTAAAGGCCAGCCATGCTGCTCTGTTCTGGGCCAGTTGTCATTTGCATATGTCCCTTTTTGTGGCACTTGGCCATATGACTGGACAGTAGTCATATGCGACAAAACTAGGACCTGCAGGACTGGTTTAGTTGATAGTGATGTCAAGAAATCAGAGCGGTGCTTTATCACAGACAGACCTCTCCTCGTCTTAGCTATCGTCTTAGCTATCGTTGCATCAATGCGTTTTGACCACTACTTGATTAATCCCCAAGAAATGGCAGAAAATGACTGAGCGAAGGAAATGTAACTGTTACCTGTGTAACAGAGTTATTACTGGTGATTCCCCTTGCCACTCCAATGATTTTTGGGGGGTTTTGTTTTCTCTTGCTTCCACCTACTAAACATGGAATCTTACTGGCTGGTTTGCGTGGCTTGCTTATGAGAGGTGTGTTTGAGTTAGAGTCGTCCCAGCCAACAAGCTCCAAACCAGCGGTAAGTTAACTGTTGCAAAGCACTGTACATCAAAAGTGATTTTTATATTCCTAAGTGCAGAGCGGAATGGAAGTGATATCAATGTGTTTGTAAACATAGCTGGAATATTATAAGTGATGTTCCTTTGAATTTTTGTGGTGTATTTTGTTGAATATCATTTCAGCTAATGCTAGCTGGTTATTCACTGTCTGGGGGTGTTTTGTGTATTTGTTGAATATCATTTCAGCTAATGGTAGCTGGTTATTCACTGTGTCTGGGGGTGTTTTGTGTATTTTGTTGAATATCATTTCAGCTAATGCTAGCTGGTTATTCACTGTGTCTGGGGGTGTTTTGTGTATTTTGTTGAATATCATTTCAGCTAATGCTAGCTGGTTATTCACTGTGTCTGGGGGTGTTTTGTGTATTTTGTTGAATATCATTTCAGCTAATTCTAGCTGGTTATTCACTGTGTCTGGGGGTGTTTTGTGTATTTGTTGAATATCATTTCAGCTAATGCTAGCTGGTTATTCACTGTGTCTGGGGGTGTTTTGTGTATTTGTTGAATATCATTTCAGCTAATGCTAGCTGGTTATTCACTGTGTCTGGGGGTGTTTTGTGTATTTTGTTGAATATCATTTCAGCTAATGCTAGCTGGTTATTCACTGTGTCTGGGGGTGTTGTGTGTATTTTGTTGAATATCATTTCAGCTAATGCTAGCTGGTTATTCACTGTGTCTGGGGGTGTTTGGTGTATTTTGTTGAATATCATTTCAGCTAATGCTAGCTGGTTATTCACTGTGTCTGGGGGTGTTTGGTGTATTTTGTACAGCGAGCTCGTACTGCAATGCATGACGTGCTATCCGTACTATTTCCCTATCAGGTACATTTGTGAAATGATTAGTATATTGTGCATTGTAATTTTCATGTATTCTTGTAGTGGTAAACGTGTATTATTGTTGGGTAACTGTGATTACCACAGTCACAAGCGCCTAACCAGCCGTAATAAATCTGTGACTGGTGCTACATGCTGGAGCCCTTGTTGATGATCGTTCACAACACCAGTCCTGTTATACATGTCAAACTGCTTCAGTACGACTCCACATTGAACCACAGCCAGAGGATAGGTACATTACTATTCCACATTGAACCACAGCCAGAGGATAGGTACATTACTACTCCACATTGAACCACAGCCAGAGGATAGGTACATTACTACTCCACATTGAACTACAGCCAGAGGATAGGTACATTACTACTCCACATTGAACCACAGCCAGAGGATAGGTACATTACTACTCCACATTGAACCACAGCCAGAGGATAGGTACATTACTACTCCACATTGAACCACAGCCAGAGGATAGGTACATTACTACTCCACATTGAACCACAGCCAGAGGATAGGTACATTACTACTCCACATTGAACCACAGCCAGAAGATAGGTACATTACTACTCCACATTGAACCACAGCCAGAGGATAGGTACATTACTACTCCACATTGAACCACAGCCAGAGGATAGGTACATTACTACTCCACATTGAACTACAGCCAGAGGATAGGTACATTACTACTCCACATTGAACCACAGCCAGAAGATAGGTACATTACTACTCCACATTGAACCACAGCCAGAGGATAGGTACATTACTACTCCACATTGAACCACAGCCAGAGGATAGGTACATTACTACTCCACATTGAACTACAGCCAGAGGATAGGTCATTACTACGCCACATTAGGATAGGTACATTACTACTCCACATTGAACCACAGCCAGAGGATAGGTACATTACTACTCCACATTGAACCACAGCCAGAGGATAGGTACATTACTACTCCACATTGAACCACAGCCAGAGGATAGGTACATTACTACTCCACATTGAACCACAGCCAGAGGATAGGTACATTACTACTCCACATTGAACCACAGCCAGAGGATAGGTACATTACTACTCCACATTGAACCACAGCCAGAGGATAGGTACATTACTACTCCACATTGAACTACAGCCAGAGGATAGGTACATTACTACTCCACATTGAACTACAGCCAGAGGATAGGTACATTACTACTCCACATTGAACCACAGCCAGAGGATAGGTACATTACTACTCCACATTGAACTACAGCCAGAGGATAGGTACATTACTACTCCACATTGAACTACAGCCAGAGGATAGGTACATTACTACTCCACATTGAACTACAGCCAGAGGATAGGTACATTACTACTCCACATTGAACCACAGCCAGAGGATAGGTACATTACTACTCCACATTGAACTACAGCCAGAGGATAGGTACATTACTACTCCACATTGAACCACAGCCAGAGGATAGGTACATTACTACTCCACATTGAACCACAGCCAGAGGATAGGTACATTACTACTCCACATTGAACTACAGCCAGAGGATAGGTACATTACTACTCCACATTTAACTACAGCCAGAGGATAGGTACATTACTACTCCACATTGAACTACAGCCTGAGGAAAGGTACATTTCGGGCACGTTGTTGTCACTCTAAGGTGGGTACACTCTAAGGGGGGTACACTCTTAGAAAAGAGTGTTCCAAAAGTGTTCTTCGGCTGTCCCCATATAACCCTTTTGGGTTATATGTAGAACCCTCTGTGGAAAGGGTTATACCTGGAACCAAAAAGGGTTATTCAAAGGGTTCTCCTATGGAGACAGCCAAATAAGCTTTTTAGGTTCTAGATATCTCCTTCTTGTCTAAAAGTGTACTGGGATTGAGCCAGAGTTCTCTAAGGCTGGATGGAGTGATGATGGAGGGAGAGAGGGATGATGGAGTGATGATGGAGGGAGAGAGGGATGATGGAGTCAAGAGAAATGACCCCTAAGAGGTGTCCAGAGGCTAGTCTATATAAAAGGCACTTTAATGTGTGTGAGTGCAATCTCACACCTTCGAGGGGGAGAAACATAGACATACAAACACACACCACACACACACACACACACACACACAACTGAACATGTACTATATGACACACTTGCGTCCACATACTGCATACAAACAATTTTAACATACAGTATGACACAGACACACACACAGAGATACAGAGACACACACAGAGATACAGAGACACACACAGAGATACAGAGACACACACAGAGAGACAAATACACACACACAGACAAAACACACACACAGACACATAGACAAACACACACGGACAAACACACACACACGGACAAACACACACACACGGACAAACACACACACACACGGACAAACACACACACACACGGACAAACACACACACACGGACAAATACACACACAGAGATAAAGACAAACACACACAGAGACAGAGACAAACACACACAGAGACAGAGACAAACAGAGACAAACACACACAGAGAGAGACAAACACACACAGGGAGAGACAAACACACACAGAGACAGAGACAAACACAGAAACAGAGACAAAGTCAGAGACAAACAGAGACAGAGACAAACACACACAGAGACAGAGACAAACACAGAAACAGAGACAAACACAGAAACACACACACACAAACAAACACACACAAACATTTGGGCCTGAGTTGAATAGACAAAGGAACAACCAAGAGCTTGCTGTCTTGACAAAGTAAAAACTTACTTATTCTAGAATGACGCATGGGTTTTTACATAGCTGTCATACAATAGCTAATTGACACTCTCTCGCTTTAGACTGCGTGTCCTAATTATATGTGGCAGGGGAAAGCTGCGTGTCATAATTATATGTGGCAGGGGAAAGCTGCGTGTCATAATTATATGTGGCAGGGGAAAGCTGCGTGTCCTAATTATATGTGGCAGGGGAAAGCTGCGTGTCCTAATTATATGTGGCAGGGGAAAGCTGCGTGTCCTAATTATATGTGGCAGGGGAAAGCTGCGTGTCATAATTATATGTGGCAGGGGAAAGCTGCGTGTCATAATTATATGTGGCAGGGGAAAGCTGCGTGTCATAATTATATGTGGCAGGGGAAAGCTGCGTGTCCTAATTATATGTGGCAGGGGAAAGCTGCGTGTCCTAATTATATGTGGCAGGGGAAAGCTGCGTGTCCTAATTATATGTGGCAGGGGAAAGCTGCGTGTCCTAATTATATGTGGCAGGGGAAAGCTGCGTGTCCTAATTATATGTGGCAGGGGAAAGCTGCGTGTCCTAATTATATGTGGCAGGGAAAGCTGCGTGTCCTAATTATATGTGGCAGGGGAAAGCTGCGTGTCCTAATTATATGTGGCAGGGGAAAGCTGCGTGTCATAATTATATGTGGCAGGGGAAAGCTGCGTGTCATAATTATATGTGGCAGGGGAAAGCTGCGTGTCATAATTATATGTGGCAGGGGAAAGCTGCGTGTCATAATTATATGTGGCAGGGGAAAGCTGCATGTCACACTGTGCTTCATTTGGAAACTGGGAGGTGCCAGAACAAAACGTGAGCTGAGAGGGGGGTGGAACTGGGGGGTCTGAGGTACTGGAATGTATGAAGAAGAAATCCCCTTTATAAAAAAGCATTGCATTATCATCACCTGTATATATTGACATGGAGCAGTAGATTAGAGGCACAATGCACACACACGGGGAACATTTTTGTAGCCGAAAGGTCAGGGAAAATGTGGCCTTTTAGAATCGCATTTCATGCAATTCTACATCATTTTTTAATACCTCACAAATGACAAGAATGACAGGCAACTTTGACAATGTCAAACTGAGAACAATAAAAAGGGCCTTGTCTTGAATCCATCAGTAGTCTAGGCCCAGGTGTGTGGAGACATATTGTACAATATGAGGAGGAAATTATAGTCCTGAAAAAGCTTTCCAGTTTCACTGACTCACCCAATGATGTGCAGCTCACTCATCCGCGATGGCCGATGCGTTCGTGCCAAAAGCTTCTCTCTCTCTCGCTTAACTTTGTAAAAGTATGGTGTTCGCTCAATAGGTCTATTTGTTAGTTGATAAGTTGGTAACCTACAGACAGATTAGTCTTCACTTTTCAGCAGGGTCCATTTGTTTTCCAACCTGTGTTTTCCCACGATTGTTTTAGAAATACTGTGAAAGGCCTGAGATTTGCTGCGTGTTCCTGACTGTAGGCATGGCTTGTGATTGGGCTACATCCACTCCACCAGCTGAATGGTCAGCCTACTCCTGGTGTACTACTCACAGTGATTTCATTTACTTCTGAACACATTCTACAACTTTGGCAAATATATTTCAAATCATCAGGGGAGATGCGGCACCTCCAGAACCCTCCTATGATTCAATAAGATAAATAAATGATGAAGTGCAACGCTGGAGAGATGAGAGTTTCAGGCTCCTAAAAGGGTTCTTCAGCTGTCCCCATAGGAGAACCCTTTGAAATACTATTTTTGCTTTCAGGTAGAACCCTTATGAGTTCCATGTAGAACCCTTTCAATGCTGGGTTGCTTTCAACAGAGGGTTCTACATGGAACCCAAATAAGTTCTACCTGGAACCAAAAAGGTTTCTCCTGTGGGGACAGCCGAAGAACCCTTTTGGAACCCTTTTTTCTAAGAGTGTATCTGAGCAGAGAGAGGTCATAGAAGGTGATTGTCATTCTAGTTCTGTGACAAATACAGGCGCTCTTCTCCCTCTCACCACAGTAAGGGCCACGCGTTGGTCTATATAGGCTACAATGTTGCGCAAACCACGGACCCAAACACAAATCAATTCTTTGAATATCCGGCAAGTTTTCACATTACGTTGTTTAGGGCTCCAGCAAGGATAACTACAGAGGAGTCAACATGAATTCAACTTTGATTGCTTTTATTATCATGTTCACATTGTCACGAGATGTACCGGATCCTGGAAAATGGGTTCCTGAACCAAACAGTCCAAAACTGAGAGGTGCCGGTTCCTGTTCTGCCAGGATGAGGTTCAAATTAAGCACTGGTCTCTCACACACACACACACACACACACACACACACACACACGAAGAGGACAGCCCAGTAGCTCTCCAATCTTGACCCTAGTGGGTGGAAGAGGAATCTAGTGGGGATAAGAGCAGTAGACTAGCCTACATTGTTCTTCATGTCCTTTTCATATGCATAAAGGATACCAATCCTATCATTATTGTGTGGGTTGTAAAGGGTTGCAATCATTTAAATGGATGGTTGAGAGGACATGGTAGAAATATATATGCACTGTGTGTGATGCCGTTTCAGATAACTGCTGTTGCATTCATTCTCAAGCGGGTCTCTCCCTCTCCCTGCCTCCCTCTTCCCCTCTCTCCCCCCTGTCTCTCTCTCTACCTCTCTCTCTACCTCTCCGCTCCGTCTCTACCTCTCCTCTCTCTCACTGAATAGGTTAGCAGTCCACAGTACCTGAATTCACTCCATGCCATGTTCATTATACACTGTCAACACACCGAGGGGGCCTTGCCCTAAAACCAATCACAAGGGGTTCTGAATCGATGTGTAGCTTTGTCTTCTTTTACCCCAATATCCTAAACAGAAGGATGTTGGTTTGGCCTATTGATGTCGAAGTATTTTGTTCCAACCGATCATCTGAAACTTGTAATAGTTTCCCCAGGCTATCGTCGTTTAAACACGCTCAGATATATCATGGGCTATTGTCTTCTAGCCAAATCACAAATACCACAATGAATACTTGTGTGGTCGAATCCATCAAAATGATGTGTGACAGGCGATAGAATGGTGTCAAATTGTCAATAGTGGACGGTTCGGTTCAATGTTGTGTCGTAGAATTACTGAAATTAACATTTGAATGTATGTCTTGTTACCTGACAGTTGGTGGTTATCGTCGAAGCAGAATGGAGAGTTTTGGAAGGGTCTTGACCCGACCTCGTCGCGTGGAGGAAGCAGCAGGAAGAGCGCACCTGTGGGATAATAAACGCGGCTCGTGGCGCGGGGTGCAGTAGTAACTAACCGTAGGACCTTGAGATGAACCGGAGGACGAGACGAGGAACAGCACCGTATCCACTACAGGGGAGGAAAACTCCATCTTCAAATTCCGTAACACATCCCGTAACGTGCCAGTCACTGACTCCAAGAGAAAACAACCGAGAAATTGTAATCAAAATGTTGGTAAAAAAAAATGTTAAATAAAAGGACGAGAATGTAATCAATGGGCACGCAGGCGGACCTCCGAAATGGCTTTTAAGGCATATTTGGTCAAATGATCTCCCGTTCCACTCTCTCTCTCTACTCTATGTCCTCCTCTCAGTCGCTTTCTGGTCCGTGCTTCAGTGTCAGACAATTGTTCGTTCCGTCACTCTCTCGTCTTGATCTCTGGCTGGAATCGTTAGCTTGAGAGAGCCTGCAGCGTGTGTGTGGTGTATGATGGAAAATGCGATGTGCGTTCCCTCCTCTCTTGTTCGAGAGAAATCAACGTACGTGCTCCGGCTACCTCTCGATGCGCGTACCCGCGCGAGTAGGAGAAACATTCACACAAGGAACAGGTTGCATAGTTCATATAGCTCAGTGATTGAGCCTGGGGAGCGCACATGAAGGATGGTGGGGATTGTGTGTGTGTGTGTGTGTGTGTGTGTGTGTGTGTGTGTGTGTGTGTGTGTGTGTGTGTGTGTGTGTGTGTGTGTGTGTGTGTGTGGACGTGTTTAACCCCACAGGAATAGTAAACTAACAAAAATGGACCAACTGGGGAGATCAAGGTCAAATGCTATTTCTAGGGGGTTTAGGGTTAAGGTTAGAATTAGTGTTAGAATTATTTTTAGGGTTAGGAGCTAGGGTTAGGTTTAGGGTTAGTTTTTTGGGTTAAGGTTAGTGTTAAGGTTAGGGTAAGGGTTAGGTTTAGGTTAGGGAAAATATGATGTTGAATGGGACTGAATTGTGTCCCCCCCAAAAGGTTAGTTATACAAGTGTGAGCGTGCGTACATGTGTGTGTGTGTGAGGAAGAGAGACATGAGAGAGAAATAATAAAAATAGCAAGCCTGAAGAGAAAGAGAGCGATTTTTATGCGTTGACACATGGATTGTGTCTGTGTGCCATTCAGAGAGTGAATGGGCAAGACAGGGTATGGTAGTAGGTGCCAGGAGCACCGGTTTGAGTGTGTCAAGAACTGCAACAATGCTGGGTTTTTCACACTCAACAGTTTCCTGTGTGTATCAAGAATGGTCCACCACCCAAAGGACATCCAGCCAACTTGACACAACTGTGGGAAGCATTGGAGCCAACATGGGCCAGCATCCCTGTGGAACGCTTTCGACACCTTGTAGAGTCCATGCCCCGACAAATGAAGGTTGTTCTGAGGGCAAAAGGGGGGAGGGGATTGCCTCTCTGAAGTGTTGTGATCTCTGTTGTTTTAATCACTCCATATGAACCACTCTATATGAATCACTCTATATGAACCACTCTATATGAACCACTCTATATGAATCAATCTATATGAACCACTCTATATGAACCACTCTATATGAATCACTCTATATGACTCATTATATATGAATTACTCTATATGAACCACTCTATATGAATCACTCTATATGAACCACTCTACATGAACCACTCTACATGAACCACTCTATTTGAATCACTGTATATGAACCACTCTACATGAACCACTCTACATGAACCACTCTATTTGAATCACTGTATATGAACCCCTCTATATGAATCACTCTATATGAAAAGTGCAAGATAAGATAAATTGGATAAATAGAGGGGCAGAGGGAAAGAGTGTGTGTGTTTTATGTGAGTGTCGTTACATCTAGTGTGTGTGTGTGGCCCACCTAGCTAATTTCCAGAGTGGAGGTTACATCGCTGCCCTGCTGGCAGTGAGCGGAGCGGCAGAGTGGGTGTGTGTGCTGAGTCAGGCTCTCACCGTCACCAGCCCTGTCACCAATCACTCACCCTGTGAGGGCCCTCTAACACACGGACACACACAGGCAAACTGACACACACACACAAACTTGCAAACGAATACACACGGACACACACAACCAGTTGTTAACGGGCCTATTTAGATGATGTACGTAAGTGGTCTGTGTCCCAGAATAGGATCCATTAGGGGGACCAAGAGAAAAGAGTGCCAGAATACAAATTTAAGACAAATATCACGATTCACCTTCATTCATTCTTCCTCTGTGGCCACATCCCTAATGGCACCATATTCCCCTACGGACCCTGGTCAACAGTGGTGCACTGTGTAGGGAATAGGATGCTATTTGGGACAAACCATGTGTCAGTCTGACTCATCAGTCTCTCTTTGGAGCAAAGAGAGAGATGAGGAGAGAAGGAGAGATAAAGAGAGTATTGTATGGTTTGATAAAAGAAGGTGAAGCAGAATGGTGGTATTGCATGTACCTGTTACTACACCTTAACCTTCAGTAGAACTCTTTAATGTACGAGAGCGAGAGAGAGAGAGAGAGAGAGAGAGAATGAGAGTGGAGAGAGAGAGAGCTGAGACTGAGAGCGACACAGCAATTAAGAGAAACAGCAGAAACAGCAAGAGGGAGACAGCAAGAGAGAGAATGAGAGAGACAGATAGGTGATAGAAAGAAAAAGCAGAAACAGAGAAAGAGAGAGAGGAGACAGAGGGAGAAAGAAAAGAGCAGAAACAGAGACAACGAGAGAGAATGAGAGAGTGAGAGAGAAAAAGAGAAAGTGCAGAAACAGCAAGAGAAAGAACGAGAGAAAGAGAGAGAGCAGACAGAGGGAGAGAGAGCAGAAACAGTGAGAGAATGAGAGGGAAAAGAGAGCAGAGAGATGAAGAGAGAGAAAAGAGAGCAGAGAGAGAAAAGAGAGCAGAGAGGGGAAGAGAGTGAAAAGAGTGGAGATAACGAAAGAGAGAGAGTTACGTGCTAGGAGTTTTGCATGTTTTAATCCATACTGTCTGAGAGCTGTACTGAAGTGAGCCAGTTCTTTCATCAAGGATTTATCCCCAATAGCATCCTATTCCTTACATAGTGCACTACTGGACTGGTCAAACGTGGTGCACTATATAGGGAATAGAATGCCATTTGGGATGAAACCAGACCATGAGATGCTCATTGCTTACTAATTTGTAAAGCAACTCTGCTCTCTAGTGGTCAATGGTAAACAACAATCATTGGGATTAGGCAGATGAGATAGGCCTACAGCAGTAGCACAAGTGGTAATTGGGAGCATATTCAGTGTGCGGGCCTTTCTGTTCTATTCAAGATTTTAATAACCCAAAAAATACACCCACCCCACCGATCAAAAGAGGCGATAACAGCCGATGCAACAAATTCAATATCCTCTCTCTTTCTTCTGTTGGGGCGGCAGGTAGCCTAGTGGTTAGAGCGTTGGGCCAATAACGTGAAGGTTGCTGGATCGAATCCCTGAGCTGACAAGGTAAAAATCTGTCGTTCTGAGCGAGGCAGTTAACCCTCTGTTAGCTGTGGATGTTGATTAAGGCAGCCCCCTACACCTCTTTAATTCAGAGGTGTTGGGTTAAATGGAACACTGAATTCAGTTGGACAACTGACTAGGTTTTCACTTTTTATACAACAAACAACATTTGGAAAGTCAGAGAAAAAGTTAAGGTACCTTCCAAAAACAGTCCAATTTGTGTTTTGAAAGCCCACAAAGATACACATGGGAACAACAAGGGGGAAAAACAGCAATAAACTACCAAAGCGGAAAAACTCATTTTCTCCCTTCCAAAAATGTGCCAGTTGGCATTTCTATCCCCCCACCAAGTCAGTGCAAAATCAGGAGAAAAATTCAGTGGAGTTTGTTGAAACCGGTTGTCTCTGGCACGTGTCCCGAACACAGAAGTGCCCACTCTGCTGGGGCTGATCTGCCTTAGGCTGGTCGGACGTGAGTTATAAGTCCACTAAATCAGCTTCAGATCCGGCTGACTCCCCAATCTGCCTTTCTCTCTGCTCTGTCATCAGCAGGCACACACACAGTCTGGAGGGAGAGAGCGTGTGGTGGAGAGCAGTGCCTAGAAAGTGATTAGACAGGGACAGACAGAGGGCTTGAGTGAGGGTTTATGTCCTGTGTGTGAGTGTGGTGGGGGGGCCTTCTAGGACTGAGGTAGCTATTCCCAGAGCTAAACTGCAGAGTGAGATTGTACACATTACTGACTGCCTAGAGAGGCACACAGTCACTTTCGTAACAGTTGCTCAATGTAAGCTCTTGCGTCAGATTTTAGAAGGAAGTGGTGTTTGGGCCTAATGATCCAAGATGTTATCAGAACATGCATGTGTAACGGACCCGAATTGGTTAAACTCCTCAGCTTGGAATGCCAATCCAACTGGTACCTTTTCGGTGGCACAGCTGGCTAAAGGTATTTCATGAGGGTGGTCACGTGTGTTTGTGAGGCAGGGGGTCCTGGGTTCTGGTCTCAGTGTGAGCTGCAGCGGGATGAAGTGGTACGGTACAGCGAAGCACAGTGTCACCCATGTAACAGGACAAACAAAATACAGGGACTTTATAAAACCTTCAATCTTTATTTCCAACTAACAGAGCTCAGCTTACAGCGGGTGAATCAGACAATTCAATAGAAAACGTGCAATATCTCCAGGAAGAGAGAGATTTTGGAGAGTAAACAGGGAGTTATAACCAGGACCACCTGGTCATCTTGTTCTTGTCTCATGTCCACCATTGTGTTTCCTCTCAATACATCCATCTTTTTCCCTTCCCCCCTCTCTCTGTCTCCATCCATCCATCTCCTCTCTCCAGCCATCCATCTCTCTCTCGCCCAGATGGTCAGTGGGCGAGTCAGGAGTCCGTCTCCCACTCTCAGTCTGGAACCGCCCCTCTCCTGCAAGGCCCCCCCGCCATTGGTCCTTGGTTACCACGGTGGCGACATGGGCTGGGGGTTCTGGAGGTATGACATCACCACAGCTGAGATGGACAGCCTGATCGAAAGAAGAAGAGATTGAAGAAAAAAAAAAAAGGATGAGAAGAAAATAAAAATTAATTAGCAATAAATATTGAAGAGATTGCTCAGCAGAACCATCTTTAATATAGCCTCAGTGCCTTCCGGTTCGGTGGTTACACTTTGTCCTTTTTTCACAGATCTAGGATCAGCTTATCATCCCTTAGATCTTAACCTTCACTATAAAAGAAAAACCAAAACGACCTTGGATCAGTATAATATATCAACTTCATATTTTTCCATTGTGATTAGGCCTATATCGCATTTGCTGCATATAACACTTCTACAACATTTTGCTGATCCACACAGTTTGTGTTACAAGCCAGGAGGGCAATGAGACAATCTTTAATAAAAAAATGAATCTAGGTGATGGACTGGGAAGCATCTACTACTGATGTCCTGACACTCTCTACTTTACCTGCAGAGGCACACACACTACTTTCCCTGGAAAAATGCCACACAGACACACACGCTCCCCCAAAGTGAGTGGTATTATCTGCTGTAGTAAATTGTTATGGGTAAATGCAACACCTGGAGGTCAACGTTAAAAGCTTTTGGACATTAAAGCTGAGCCCATCGCATGTCACAATGCCAGGTAGAGCCGAGCGTTGCCAAACTAACTTCCTGCGTCTTTAGTTTTATGGCCAGGAGTGCATTCATTAGTGCAATCCGTAGCAAAACATTTTGCAACGGAAAACATTTAGCAATGAAAAGTGTTTTTTATTGTACACATTCAGGATAGTCCCTCCCCCGCTTGGTTCCTAGGGAATACACCCCAGGCAGAAAAAGAGCTGCCAAACTAACTTCCTGCTGCGTCCTGGTATTATAGTTAATACATTAATTAATCAATTAATCAAATAATTAATTAATGTACCTATGTTGGGGCGGCAGGGTAGCCTAGTGGTTAGAGTGTTGGACTAGTAACCGAAAGGTTGCAAGTTTGAAACCCCGAGCTGACAAGGTACAAATTTGTCGTTCTGCCCCTGAACAAGGCAGTTAACCCACTGTTCCTAGGCCGTGATTGAAAATAAGAATTTGTTCTTAACTGACTTGCCTAGTTAAATAAAGGTAAAATAAATAAAATGAACTGTAAACCATTATGAGACAGATAATAGATAACCCTGCATAATAGCAGACACTTTTTACACTTCTCTTTCACTCGCCCTCATAGTCGCATACTGGGTAGGTTGGAAATATGAGACTTGATAAAAGAGACAGAACGTGTACACACACAGAGAGAGAGAGAGAGAGGCACACACATATTTGTTCTACTCACATGAAGCTACTCATCATCTGTTTAGTGTCTTCAGAGCTGCGGGAGTTAGCGAAGCTGATGAAGGAGCAGTACACTGCTATCCACGCACACCACTTTAACTGAAACACACAGCACAGAAGGTTAATGACCACAAAATGACATACATACTGTACTTTATAATGTGCTGTGTGTGTGTGTCTGCTTTTCTGCATGAGGCTTTAGAAGTGCTGTAGCATAGACAGACAGTTACTAATGTATTGTGTAAGATAATATGCCTACGTGTAACAGGTTAAGATCCTACTGCAATTTCAATCCACTGCTTGAAATGTCACCATTAGCATTGCTGTATATGTGCCTTTATCGATGGCGCAACTGGCTAGTATGTTGTCAAGCGGGCGGTCAGGTGTGTTTGCGAAGCAGAGGATCACTAGTTGGAGCTCAGTAAGAGGGCAGGGAGAGTAAAGGAAGATACATTGCTATGCTAGCACAGGGACACTGCTTATATATATGCCCACATAACATTTTAGGACTCATTTCAGTGGCAGCAGTCAGAGGGAAAGGTGTTGATTAAAAGAGACATTAAATAGTTGGTGGCGTCAAGGTTACCGGTGTGCTGGACTTTCCTCAACTCCACTATCGGACGTAGTGACAATTCATCCAATCGTAGAGTAGTAGACCGTCACATTACCTAGGTGGGTGTAACGGTGTATCACCCAGCACCACACACAGTCAATTAGGGATATGTGACAGAAAGTACTGGCTCCAGTTGATTTGGGGGCACACACACCCTTCTAGGTTAAACCACTCAGTTGAAAGGCTGGAGTTGGCCCCCAGGTGGTAGACTTTAATCCATAAATGGGGAGGGGAGGTGGGAACACAGTGGGGCAACTTCTCCTTGGGGAGGTTTTACACACACACACACACACACACACACACACACACACACACACACACACACACACACACACACACACGATGAATGGGGGAGGGGCAAGGTCATCTGTCTGTGTGTGTGTGTGTGTGTGTGTGTGTGTCAGTGTGGTCTCTGGGTCACCTTCAGCATCAGGCCACACATGCTGAAGATCATGCCGAGTAGGTTCATGTAGTCTGGAGTCGGGTCTTCCAGGGTGGGGTTTGCTTCCGTGCTGGGGGGCTTGTATCTGTAACAACCAAGACATGAATGACCCTACCACAAATAACGCAACTAGCTACCTTAGCTATACGTCAGTGTAACAACATCTAGTTAGTTCACAAAATGACAGCAGTTCTAGCTAGCGAGCTTGTTAGCTAGTCTATAATCGCGTCAGAATAGTGCTGATGACGTCTGATTTAGCTAAGTAGCTACCTTGGAATACCTGGGATAGGATAAAGTAATCCTTCTAACCCCCCCCCCCCAAAGGATTTAGATGCACTATTGTAAAGTGGTTGTTCCACTGGATATCTTAAGGTGAATGCACCAATTTGTAAGTCGCTCTGGATAAGAGCGTCTGCTAAATGACTTAAATGTAAATGATTAAATGTACCTCGTTAGCAATGTTAGCGAGCAAACCCAACGACATTTCTCAATTGTACTCACCGAATAATTTTGTTTACCCTTTGTGGGCCTGACAAGTTGTTTGCGGACATAATGTCCTTCTTGTTGAGATATTTTTAAGGATTAATTTAGTGGCAAAACGGTGTGGAGTGGAACCCGTCAGCGAGCTCGGTGAAGGAAGGGGCGGGGCCTACCAGTTCCGCTGTGCGATGGATGCGTTTCAAAATAAATGCTTTAAAGGACGCGAAGGACTCTGTCAATGCGGAGGGAGAATGACTTTTATTTTGACACAAATGCTTTTACCCGGAACGAAATGATTATCACAGACAGGAAGTAAACTAAACATTCGCAAAAATATAATGTTGTGGAGCATAAACTGTAGGGGGGAAAAAGTACTTGTTCGTTTGTTGTTAGCTAACAGAAATCAATATGAGTCAGTTAACGATTGCTCTCTCATCAAACTAAAGCGAACAAGCAAGGTATTTCAGGTAGATATCTATCCAAGTTCCATGATGCTATTTCCATAGCACTTGCTCTTTCCAGTAACTAGCGTTAACGTAGTTGATGCTCAAGCCAGGAGGAAAATAATGGCTATATGTTTCAATCTCTCTTTCTACAGGCAGAAGTGGGAAATGTCGTTTCCCCAGCCCAAACCTGAGGTCCCTCAGCTCCCCCAACACCTTCTCAGGACCATAGACTGCCAACAAGGGGCTGTAAGAGCTGTGCGATTCAATGGTGAGAGCTCGAACAAACACCCATACCGTCAGGTGCATTGACTTTTGGTCAACTTGGAGCTGCTTGTGTATGTCATGAGAGGCTGTATCTACATGTGTTTCGGGTGTTTTTCATCCTCTCATTTTCTCTCGACCCAACTCTTTCTCCCTCCCTGTCTCTCTCCCCCTCACCCTCTCTTTTTCAGCTGATGGTAACTACCTGCTGTCTTGCGGCAGTGACAAGTCTCTGAAGTTGTGGAGTGTAAGTCGAGGGACACTACTGAAGACGTACAGTGGCCATGGATACGAGGTGCTAGATGCTGATGGGTCTGTATTATTACACAAACCTGTATCAGAAAGTAAGCTGGCCCTCTTTGAAGTCTTGTAGATCGACGCATTGCGCTCTTTTTGGTTATAAAGCCCTCTTGCATAAACTTGTGCGGTCCGTTAGTTAATTGTTAACCTGCAGAGGTACGAGTTACCAGACCCGGCCTCAGGGATGGCTTACTCTGGAGATCCCGCTCATCTCCACTGAGTTAGGTACAGTTTTAAATCTGATTTGAGTTTTTTTGGTCTCCAGAACGGTCTAAAATGTGATGATTTGGTGTCTCTACAGCAGGGGTCTCCATCCTGTTCTGGCATGAGACCTGCAACTCTTCCCCGGGTCCTAGGTGTACAACAGATGTGTTTTATGTCAATATACCTCGTAAAATCATTTTTAAAACGACTCTCAATGTTACAATTATTCAAAGAGAAACATCGAAAATGTATGTTTTGAGTCCATGTCAGTGCTTAAATCACATCTGAAGAAAAAAAATCTATTCATTTAAATGTTTTAGTGTAGAGAGGAATGTGTCAGTTGAGCGATGTTTCTGCTGAGACTACTGCTGCAGCACGTCATGGCAGGGTTTGCAAAACAATCGCCACCCAATTGATACAAATAATCATGATATAGTTCTGTCAGGTAAGCCTACTTTGCACTTAACATTTAATTGAGAAAGTTTTTGGGGAAAGTCTTTCCGTCTACCCACAAGACGGTTATCATCATTGTTAACTTTCCTACAGAGTGATAGACAAACGCGTGCACTAAACAGACAGCAATATTGCTCGAAATGAATTGGCAGATATTGTGCTAAGTTTGGATTTTGAAGCCAGTAGTGGCCAACCAGGGGTGGGATAATGTCACTGTGGCTTTGATTGGATAGTAGCTGGGAGCTTTATGTTTATGACCGTTTGTGATGGAACACGTTTAAAAAATGCACGCACTTTCAGAATTGATTGGCGAGCTACTCACGGGTGGGCTGAGAGCTACTGGTAGATCTACCTGTTGGAGACCCTTGCTCTAGAGCAATACAGACAGCTGATTGAGGAACTCTTTATTGAGGAATGTGTTTGGTAAAGGCCAAATTTGGGTTAAATAAAGCTGATCCTAGATCTGATTGAGTGGGAAGCACTTAACTTCACTAAGCGTTTTCTTTCAGTGTGATAGCTAGCCTATATGCAGACGCCAATGCCTGTATGTTCCCCTGTATGAAGTAGGAGATATGCATTACACATGGATACATACGGTATAGTTGATAGATAAGAAGTAGCACATTTTTTACTCATTCAGTATTCTTGTTTATGTTCCCCTATCCATCCATCTGCCTTCTGTGTTCTTTACTCTCTGTCAGTCTTGCCTCTGCGGGTCATTTTCTATGTGATCAATCTACATGCTTGCTTGTGTAGTCTTCCCCTATCCATCTGCCTGCTTTGTCCTTTACTGTCTCCCTGCTGCCTCTGGGGGAATATGATCTGAGGTAATGGTGTGTGTCTTACCATCGATTCCTTCCCTAGTTCCTATGACAACAGCCAGCTATGTTCGTGCAGCTCGGACAAGACGGTGATCCTCTGGGACGTCGCCACGGGACAGGTCACCCGGAAACTCAGGGGTCACGCTGGTGTGAGAGAAAACAATACAACTATATTTTCCTGTGTCACAGAGAGAGAGATGGAGTTAGTTTTAGAGAAAGAGTGGAGGGGGAAAGAGGCAGGTAGGAGAGGTCAGGTGGGTCAGAACAAAATCTAGAAAGAGATGTTTATGTTGAAGGAATAGAGACAGGAAAGAATACAACAACAAAACCTCTAACTAGAGCCATTTATTTACATGGATATGGCTCTGCCTCTGGCCTGTCTCTCTGTTTGCAGAAAGTCAACTGTGTCCAGTTCAATGAAGAAGCTACAGTCATTTTATCTGGTGAGTTTTGGCGTTCCTCCATCCCTCCTCAGCAAAGTGCATCTCAGTCACCTCTACAACCAGGTTTGAGGCTTCAGCATTGTCCTGCTCATCCACAACAGAACCCATATCAAGTGTGTGTGTGTGCGTGCGCGCGTGCGTGCGTGAGCGTGCGCGTATGTGCGTGTACTCGTGTCGGTCTCTAGGCTCCATAGATGGTACAGTGCGTTGCTGGGACACCAGGTCCAGAAAATTTGACCCCATCCAGATTCTGGACGAGGCTCAAGATGGTGTCAGCAGTCTGAAGGTGTCTGAACACGAGCTGCTCACTGGGTCAGTACCAAGTCTGAACCTTTCTGTTCATTTCAGTTTCATTCTTATAGAAGAGTCCTCTAAGTATCTTTTCTATCTCATGTCTTTCTCCAGGTCAGTGGATGGGAGAGTGAGACGATATGACCTGCGGATGGGCCAGCTGCATGTGGACTTCATCAACAGTCAGTATCTAGTCTTACCAACTAGTTGTTATACTAACTATCACTAACTTCTGTACCTAAACCACCCTGAATCGCGTTGATTTGTTGTGTGTTTGTCTCTGTGTTCCAGGCCCCATCACGTGTGTGTGTTTCAGTGCGGACGCCCAGTGCACTCTGACCTCCAGCCTGGACTCCACCGTGCGTCTACTGGACAAGAGCACAGGGGAGATGCTGGGAGAGTATAAAGGACACAAGATGAAGGGCTACAAGCTGGACTGCTGTCTGTCCAGTAAGGATACTCACGTACTGAGCTGCTCTGAGGACGGACACGTGTACTGCTGGGACCTGGTAGAGGTACGAGGGATGGATGATTTGTTAAATGAATAGATAGCTCCACTTCCTATCAAAATTAATTGATTTGATTTATTGATTTTGCTAACTGGATGCGTATTTGAAACAGAATAGCACAGCAGTATCTGTAAATGTTAACAGCTGCAGATTCAAGAACTTAGTATGTTCGCTATCAAGGATGAAAACATGAGTAGCACCCCTGTTGCTCGAGTACCAGAATTGTGTGCCTATTGGTGTTAGATTCTTTCTATTTTTGAACATCTCTTGTTTCTCTCTCAGGGTTCTCTGACGCTGAAGCTGCCAGTCGGGAAGGCTGTCGTCCAATCGCTGTCTTTCCATCCCTCGGAGACCCGCCTCCTCACAGCCATGGAGGGGCGTGTCCAGGTGTGGGTGGCGGAGCCAGAGGAAACTGAGGAGGACGTGGTGGTTGTTCAACAGGAAAAAGCATAGTAATCATTAGATGGACATAACAGAAAGGACAAGAGTCATGATATCGTCAGAACTGATGAGTTCCCTACTGTACATGAACTGTCTGTTCTTGACTCAGGGTCAGGGATGGGATTTTGGTTGAGGGAAATGGTTGTGTGGTTGAGAAGGGACGTGCTGTTGCTTCCATGGCTATTAAATAAATCAATGCATTGTACATTTTTTGTAAATGATGAGTTTTGAATAAACCCTTCTTGTTTTCCAACTGAATCATAGGCTCTAATATATATTTCTTAGTAGCCATGAGGGAAAATGTAATATCACTCACCAACATTGGTCATAAAACATGTATATATGGTTGTCTTTATTACGAGTTGTACATATGAACATGGCACATGGACAAAATAAATTAAGTAGCATCATACAGGAATCATCTCAAATAAATAAATAATTTATTTTACATAAATACCTTGTTGGTTTGCTGAGGACCTTTTTTCAAATTGTATCAATTTTACTCAACAATCAACCATAGTGTTAACCACTATTCATTTAATCTATGCAGCAAAATAAGATCCATTCTCGTCATTGGTAAAAAAAAAAAAAACTCTCCAAAGCAACTTTAAATAAATATAAATATACATACGCAAAATTAATGCATTTCTTTCTAGCAAATAATAGCTACATCCGTAATCGCTTTCCTCCTGGATCTCAATTTTTACAGCACAGCCTGAGCTTCTATGCCTCTCCCATTGCATTCTGAACAGCCAATGGCCACGGCCCAAAAGTGAATGTTCAGTCCCAGGCCCTCCCCCTTCATGTCCAGCTCCTCCTCATTAACCCACACAGTTACACCCTGCAGCCGACAGCTTCTCCACCTTGTGCCAGCGATGGGCATTATCCAAAAAGGCTAGATCTTCATGGTGGGTGGGCCTGCAGCATGGTCCCTTCTGCCACATCTCTCCACTCTGCTCGGGCAGGGCCCCCCTCAGGAGCAGGTTGGTCAGGGTCAGATCATGGTTGGAGCGGACACGGGGACAGTCTCCGCTGCAGTACTTGAAGAGGACGGTCTCGTCCGCGTCGTAGCCCAGACCCAGCTCTCGTACCTGGAGGAGGATGGAGTGGAGACGACACTGGGTTGAAGAGCGGCGGGACCGGATTGGGGCTGGGGATGGGACGGAACCTCTTTGGTCTTCTGCTCCGAATCCGGAACCTTCTGTGTTCTTATTGTTGTCGTTCCCTTTGTTGGATTCTCCTCCTCCACCTCTCCTCTCCTCCTCTGATGGGGGGGGTGATGCTTGCCCTCGCTGCTCTGAAAGATGGAGATAAAGAGAGAGGGTTATTAAAACACTCATCACACCAGCTTGGACCAGATATCATTACACTATAGACTGCAGTAGACTGATAGTCAGTGCTACCCTACAGAAAAACCTCAGAACAGAAATCACACAATATGCTGTCAAAATTCTGAAGTCCCAGTGTCAAACATCATACTGATGTAAACCAATCTCAAAGTACACAACCATATCTAGATACATATAGCCCAGTACAAAACTGATGAAAATAGGAAGAAATTCTATCCTGTCCCTCTAATGTCAAAGGTCGTGAGTCGTGACCCCCATCCTTCCTTACCGAGTAGTGAGCGCAGCCAGTGTCCCTCTCCTCTCTGGACACAGAACAGCAGAACAACCAGCTTCAGTAGAGACCTCATATCTCCCCTCTTCTCTTTTGTTGATCCCTCTTCCCCTCTAAGTAAACGAGTGAACAGTGGATGAGTGTCCACGAGTGATGCTGAGATGCAACAGAGTCCCAACCTCCATTATATATCCCTCCGAAAAGAGGGGGGATGAGACAGGATGGGGGGG
>NC_042970.1:75432491-75497491 GCF_901001165.1 Salmo trutta | reverse complement strand
TACCTCAGTAACAGCTAAGGTGTGATGGTAGGTCTATGTAGTGAAGCACTAGGCCAGGAGAGGAAGAATACCTCAGTAACAGCTAAGGTGTGATGGTAGGTCTACTGTATGTATTGTAGCACTAGGCCAGGAGAGGGAGAATACCTCAGTAACAGCTAAGGTGTGATGGTAGGTCTACTGTATGTAGTGAAGCACTAGGCCAGGAGAGGGAGAATACCTCAGTAACAGCTAAGGTGTGATGGTAGGTCTATGTAGTGAAGCACTAGGCCAGGAGAGGGAGAATACCTCAGTAACAGCTAAGGTGTGATGGTAGGTCTACTGTATGTAGTGTAGCACTATGCCAGGAGAGGGAGAATACCTCAGTAACAACTAAGGTGTGATGGTAGGTCTACTGTATGTAGTGTAGCACTAGGCCACGGGATGGAGAATACCTCAGTAACAGCTAAGGTGTGATGGTAGGTCTATGTAGTGTAGCACTAGGCCAGGAGAGGGAGAATACCTCAGTAACAGCTAAGGCGTGATGGTAGGTCTATGTAGTGAAGCACTAGGCCAGGAGAGGGAGAATACCTCAGTAACAGCTAAGGTGTGATGGTAGGTCTATGTAGTGAAGCACTAGGCCAGGAGAGGGAGAATACCTCAGTAACAGCTAAGGTGTGATGGTAGGTCTATGTAGTGAAGCACTAGGCCAGGGGAGGGAGAATACCTCAGTAACAGCTAAGGTGTGATGGTAGGTATACTGTATGTAGTGTAGCAATAGGCCAGGAGAGGGAGAATATCTCAGTAACAGCTAAGGTGTGATGGTAGGTCTACTGTATGTAGTGTAGCACTAGGCCAGGAGAGGGAGAATACCTCAGTAACAGCTAAGGTGTGATGGTAAGTCTACTGTATGTAGTGTAGCACTAGGCCAGGAGAGGGAGAATACCTCCGTAACAGCTAAGGTGTGATGGTAGGTCTACTGTATGTAGTGAAGCACTAGGCCAGGAGAGGGAGAATACCTCAGTAACAGCTAAGGTGTGATGGTAGGTCTATGTAGTGTAGCACTAGGCCAGGAGAGGGAGAATACCTCAGTAACAGCTAAGGTGTGATGGTAGGTCTACTGTATGTAGTGTAGCACTAGGCCAGGAGAGGGAGAATACCTCCGTAACAGCTAAGGTGTGATGGTAGGTCTACTGTATGTATTGTAGCACTATGCCAGGGGAGGGAGAATACCTCAGTAACAACTAAAGTAAGGCAGAAAATCAGAAGTACGATCAGATACAATCTGATGTAGTTATGTTACTGTCTGGAATCAGTGACGACAGAATTAGGAAGACTTGAGAGGCTTTGGGATTGAACATGTTGACTGTGCAGGAATGTGTAGATGCCCACAGCCACTGAATGGTACATGGTATAGACAGTGACTTAGCCTACAACTCAGAGGGAAAAATGATGTGAGTAAGCATGGTTACAGAAAACCATGTGTCCAATTTTCTATACTGAGAAGGAGCACAGACAACACTCATAGACATTGTCGTCCGCTGGCTGGTGTTTTTTTGCCTTCTGGTATTCAAACAAGCAGCCGAGACATTTGTCAATCAAACCGAGCTGACGCTATGGCCTTCCTGGGCTAAAAGTGATCATTTCCAAATACCCTATGCGAAAGACGAAGTCTAATATACATTTGTTTCATACTATATGCATGATACACCATTGTCTGTATAGGCCTATATGAGTTATTTTTTCCATTCATGACACTGTTGTCAGATTCTTCTCATTCCTCTCTACCTGAGACATCTTTAAATTCCAGACCATATCTTCAAGAGAAATACCAAGGGGATTGTTCTATCACTGTATCCCTCCTCCTCCTTCTCCTCCCTCTTTCTCTCTCCATCTTCATCCTTTTCTCCGGGCGGGAGGTGGAAGGAATGTGTCAGGCCCTTTGCCCTCTCACGCTCCATGTTTTCCGAGAGGATTAACCGGAAGATGAATGTGTATTCCGAGCTTCTTTCTGTATTCTGTCTCTTAGTGCTGATGTCTCACCTGGAGAGAAAGCTCTGAGTTAAACGGCGGTCATCCCGATTCGATATGATGCCTTCATCACAAAAGCATCTAGGATGGCCCGTCACTGCAGTGTCATATCTTTCTTCCTTATACCTAGCCAATGGTTGATGGTGTTACTAATTGTGCACTGTAGTAATGTCTGATAACAATGTTGAGCATTGCTCATTGGCTACCTTGCGTCCAGCCTCTACCTTACGCAACTTATCTACTGTGAAGGTGACTTGTTTATAGGGGATCTACAGACCTTTCAATATCAGATAATGCCACTCTGGATCAGTCTCACTCTGTCAAATCTGAACCATTAACCTCAGAGGAGCATACTTCAAGTGATCTTAGAGCAGCCTTTCTTCCTGCAACTCTACCAGGCTGCTTGGCCCAGGTTCAAAACACCACTGGATCAGGCCCTGTAGGGATCAGTGGAAACACATTTGTTTCAAATCTCTTCTCCTAACGTTTGGTGTAGAGCAGTAAATAAAGATAAACTCTCTTGGAAGGGTTCAGAGTCTGCCTGTCTCTGTCTGATGGGCTTACAGTGTTGTTCGATGGTGCAACAGGCTCTCTAAGCACAGTTCTAGGACCGACTGAGCTAAAGTCCCCCCAACATGGCCTGCTAAGTTAAACCATTAAGGGAGAAAGATGCAAAACTAACCATGACTAGGGGGAACTTCTCCTACTCTGTAAGGGCTTCTACTGGTTTAGGAGAGAGCTATTCCTGAGGTTGCTGTCTGTAAATTCCTGGCAATAGACATATCACTCTCTGAGATGTCCCATTGATAGACTGATAGACCCATTTAGGCCTAGAGGAGGAGGGATCCTTTCTATCAGACTGATAGAATGATAGAGTAATCTAGGCCTAGATCGCGGAGGGATCCACTGGACAGACTGATAGAGTGATAGAGACATGTACTGATGGAGGGATGAAGGGATGGATCCATGGTACTAACAGACTGATAGACAGACAGGTCAGATCGATGTCTCTTCCTGAGCATTGCTGGCTTGTGCATTCCTGGTGGTGGTTGGACCGCGGAGAGGGCTGGTCTCTCTGGGTCAGCCCATATAGGGCTTGTCTGTCTGTGCTGGGCAGGAATGTTAGATGGGAGCAGCGTTCCTGTAATGGGAAGCATTCTAAGGGGATTTATCCACGGAATGTCAAACTCAATGCCACAGAATATCAATCTTCGGAATGCTGTTTACAACGTAAATCTGGATCAGATAGACACCTGCCCCGAGAATCTCTTTCTCTCTATCCCTCCATCTGTCTCCATTCCCCCCTCCATCCACCCTGACCATCTCTTTCTCCATCCATCCTTTTTGAGTCTCGCTCTTTCCCTGATCCCTCCCTCCTTCCACCCACAACATCTCCATCCCCCTCTCACTTTATCCATCCCTCCCTCCCCCCTCTCTCCATCCTTCTTGCTGTATCCCTGATCTCTCCCTTCTCTTCCCTACCCTGCATCCCTCCCTCCAGTCCTAATCACCTGATCCTTGATAGACAGTAGCCCATCATTTTCCCAGACCTCTTCTCTGGCCATGCCTCTTTTCTTCCAATGTAGTCATTGCTTTAATTAAAAAGGAAAACACTGTGAGTGAGGGGCAGATACAAATTGACACAGAAGTCAGTAGCCTAAAAAGCTACTTTTGCCATCTTTTTTGGTGGGGGAAACATTTTCATATTCAGAGATATGTGCAACTCAAAAAAATTATTTCAAAGCTGGAGAGACAGTCCGGTTTAATCATGGTCATGTAAGTAGGGCCTAGGCCTATTTGACATACTGTATTGACCCAAGTCAGACCAAGATCCAGAATATAATGATTATGGAGAGAATGTATTTTCCCACTCTCAGTCATTACCTGCCAGACTGTTTCTTCTCTCTGTTAAGGGAGACACCTGTAGTGGGTATCCCTCATGTCTCTGGCACATCCATCAGATCAAAACTCTAGCTATAACCCCCCTGGCAGACACACACACAGTCTGAGGTTTCTCCAGAATCCAGTGCCATGTGTGAGTAGGCCTATGCTAACTGAGTTATGTTGATATTATCCAGGAGTTTTGACCTGTCTCCTGACTACCCATGTCCCTTCACTTTGATAGACGCTCTGGTTTTCATCATAACAACTTACAACAGAGGAGGGAGGTAAAAAGGTGAATTGTCATAGTTGTGGACTTTTCCAATGGGTCTTGGGGTACAAAAATAAGTATACGAAAATATCTTCACAAAAAGTAGAACTCTTTGTACAAGCACAATTAATCAGAGACGATAAAAAAAAGCAGACCCCAATGTGTGACGTTTCTCACAAAACGGAAGTGACGTTTTTGTGTATGCACTGTTGTCGATTTTGTTCTGCTAGCTAATGCTTTGGAAAACAGTAAGGAACAAGCTACTTTGTGATATCTCAATTGTTTTTCTTCGAAAACAGTTATGTTTCGGTTACAATTCGTGTTAATTATGGGCACACATCTCCTGTTACATTCCTAAAACGTTTGTTTGGCTTATTATTGAAGATGGTAGCGTGAGCTAGTTAGCTATGCTAGCAGTTGTGCTTGCAAATAAGCTATCTTATTTCGATTTTTTTTTTTTTTTTTTTAAAGGTATCTTATTTCGAACGTCTAAGTAAGATGGCTAACTTCAAGGTGTGCAAACATTTGTAAACACAAAAACGAAGCTATGACCCTGTGTTTTCTCCCCTAGGTGACAAAGGCTATCTTCTAGTGCGCTGTACAAGCTAACAACATGGTAAGTTGCCAGGCCACATCAAAATGTGTTAAACACACTAGTAGCTAACATTAGTGTCCTTGTAAAATTAGCTCTTTTAGGATTTGTCCACCACTGGTGGCACCAGGTTTCCTCAGTGAGGAAGCCCCACTGGAGTGGCAGGTAGCCTTGCGGTTAAGAGCGTTCGGCCAGCAACCGAAAGGTCACTGTTTCGAATCCACGAGCCGGCAAGGTGGAACAATCTGCCGTTCTGCCCTTGAGCAAGGCAGTTAACCCCCAACAACAACTGCTCACCGGGTGCCGTGACGAGGATGTCGATTTAAAGGCAGCACCTATCTGATTCAGAAAGGTTGGGTTAAATGACGGAGTTGTACAACTGACTAGTTATTCCCCCTTCCCCTTATCCTTATCCATGTAGAGAAAAGCTGGTGCCACCAGTGGTGGACAAAAGAGCACATTTTCCAAGGACACTGTTAGCTACTAGTGTGTTGAATACTGACTAGGTGTTCCCCCTTTCCCTTATCCATGTAAGAAAACCGAATATGTTACTGTAATGTAACAACGTTCACACTTTCCTCCTTTTCCATGTCTCCTTTCTCAGGGTGAGAGGAAAGGACAAAACCATTACTACCCTCCAGACTTCGACCCACAGAAGGTAAATATGACTACTGACCATCATCACATATAATAATAGATGCGCGGTAGGTTAATGGAGTTAAGAAATCATTCTACACATGAGCCTCTTTTAACCTGTTTTCACTCTGACTCTTTCCCCCCCTTCCATTTTACCCCCCTTCCATTTTCTCCCCCCTCCCTCTCTCTAGCATGGCTCCCTCAATGGTTACCATGGAACCCATGCTCTACGTGAGAGGGCCAGGAAACTGTCCCAGGGTATCCTCATCATCCGGTCAGTAACACAAACACACACATCAAATTTAGTAGTTTGATGGGTTACAGGAAACTGACTCTTGTCTATGTATTTTCACAGGTTTGAGATGCCGTATAATATCTGGTGTGATGGCTGCAAGAATCACATCGGCATGGGTAAGCTCGCTTGCTCGCTCTCTCTTCCATTCTCAGTTTTTCAGAATGTTGCTATACGTTTTCCTTTTTCAGAAATATAATTAATTACAGACATTTCTTATCATACATTTGTGTCACTCAGGTGTACGTTATAACGCTGAGAAGAAGAAAGTGGGGAACTACTACACCACGCCAATCTACAGGTAAGACCAGACACATCTCAATCACACACACACACACTGAAGGCCAATACATACATCTGTGTTGGTTTACCTGTGTGCTCCTCTTCAGGTTCCGGATGAAGTGTCACCTGTGTGTGAACTACATTGAGATGCAGACAGACCCGGCCACCTGTGATTACGTCATCGTGTGCGGTGCGCAGCGGAAGGAGGAGAGATGGGACATGGCTGACAATGAACAGATCCTCACTACAGGTAAGTCATTTCTCCTCGTTGACCTTACGTTCTGTTAGGTGTGTGTGTGTGTGTGTCATCCCTGGCAACTAATGACATTTGACCTCTCAGCGACCTTTTAGTGACCTCTTATTCTTTAATACGTCAAACCCCAAAACACAATGGACTCCAATTCTCTTCCAACAATGACACTATTGATATCAGTTCATTTATTCCTCCATTCCTGTGTCTTGTCTGCTCATTTCTTAGGCCTCATTGTCTTCCCTTTCTCTCTCATGTGCTCTCTTATTTTCTCACCTACTCCTCCCCCCCTTCCCATCCCTGCTCCCTCTGGTTGTCTCCCCAGAGCGTAGTGAGAAGGAGAAGTTAGAGACAGACCCCATGTATAAGCTGGACCATGGTGGTAAGGACAAGGAGAAACTGAGGAAGGCTCTTCCCTCTCTGTCTGAGCTACAGGATCACCAGGCTGGATGGAAGGACGACTTCATACTCAACAGCAAGCTCCGCAGGAAGTTCAGGGTAAATGCACTGCACTGTATTCAGATCATAACTGTTTATTTATTTTATTTAACCAGGTAGGCTAGTTGAGAACAAGTTCTCATTTACAACTGCGACCTGGCCAAGATAAAGCAAAGCAGTGCGACATAAACAACAACACAGAGTTACACATGGAATAAACAAGCGTACAGTCAATAACACAATGGAGAAAAGAAAGTCTATATACAGTGTGTGCAAATGGCGTGAGGAGGTTAGTTAATAAATAGGCCATATTAGCGAAGTAATTACAATTTACAATGCACTCGAGGCCACATTTAGATTCTCTACCCTTCTCCTGAAGTGTACACTTACTTGTTCACCTCCCTCTAGTCTAGCCCATGCCTACACCAATCCAATGCTTTTGCATTTGTGGGGAGTAGTGAACGAGTGCACACTTCAGGAGGAAAGAGAGAGGATTTGGATTCGCCCATGGAATTACTCGGACTCTTTGTCAAATAGTCTTTCCTTGATTCCTTGTATCCTATGTCCTTGCCTCCTTAGAACGCTTTGGAGAAGTAGGTCAGTGTGGGGGGACCTTGGAGGTTTTTCCTCCAGTATGGATTAAAAGGCGGCGAGGATGTGAGAAGCCCCTTGTAAAAGAGATGTAGCTCAATGGGACTCGTGTAAATGGATAGCATGTACGTTGTGTGAATAGGGTGGATAGGTGTAGGTCTGTCTTTAGGGCTACTGCCTAACTGTTCATCTCCACTGATGTAATACGCAGACTGAGAAGAAAGTGATGGCGGAGGAGGAGGAGAAAGACAACGCTGTGAGAAAGAGAACAAATCTGTCCATCCCTCTGCTGCCTGAGAAAGAGGAGGACAAGAAACTAGCAGCACTGCTCACCTACACAGCTCCTGACTGTAAGTGGGCGTGTACACCACACACACACACACACACACACACACACACACACAGAGAGAGAATACTAATGCGCTCTAAACCAGACTCTCAATCACACACTGTTCATACACACTATAACACAGGCAAGTGCACACAAACTGCGCACACACAAACTACACACACACACTACTTTTTCATAAAAGAACACCATGCCTCCTGTCCTCCTCCCCTTCCTCTAGCCTACGATGACAGGCAGAACTACAAGCGAAAGGAGATCTCTAGCCGCTCCTGGTTCAGTTCCCCCACTCTGCCACCAGGTAGCGCTGCAGGCAGCCTACTCCACAAGCTGGGCCTACAGGGGAAAGGTGCTGCTGTGGCCAAAGCCCTGGGTCCCCAAGCCTCCTCCCCTAACCCACACAGTCTCATAAGGAGGTATGTCAATGAATGGGTGAATTAGAATTTCCCCATTAGCTGATGCCGACGATGACAGATAATCTTCCTTGGGCCCAACACACAACTAAATAGACTTCACAGTCAAAAGACTTTACAGTTTGCATGAATGTTAGTGGATCTGTCAACATCATAAAGTATGAATCAGTTTTCCCTTCTAGATCATAATGAATAAGATTACATGGACAGGAGGGACCTGACCCAAGATCAGTACTCCTACTCTGAAATGCTTTGTGAAAACAGGCCCAGTAATGTTCATGTAACCTAAGCCATCTTTTTGTTGTGATAACCTGTTGCAGTGGGTTCACCATATTTGCTACACAGTTGATTGATAGTGTGTGTGTGGTTATCCACAGGAGGACCGAGGGCTCTGGGAACAAACCAGAGGCCTGCGCTACAGTCACACGCAGGAAATCAGACCCAGGAACCAATGATCTAGGATACAGTCTCTCGCCGGAGGGGAAGGAGTTAGACGTTGCACAAACACAAAGGACTGGGGGTACAGATTTGGGAGTTGCACAGCCCGAGCAGGGACAGGAAATGGTTGAAACTCACATGAGATCTCTGGAGATGCAGATTCTTAACACCACCACAGAAGAAGAGGACAGAGGACGATCGAAAGGAGAGGATTGTGGGACAGTGCTGGAGGACCATGACAGTAGTTGCTCTGGGGTGTTGAGGACGTCACTGGTTGCAGACTACAGTGACTCCGACTCAGACCCCGGGGTGTAGGGTGAAGTTTCCCCTAGACACTGATCTTGAGTCAGTTTTGACTTTCCTCCACTAATGGTTAAGGTTGGGGGAGGGGAATCTGTACCTACGGTAAACATCACCCTGAAGCCAGACCTAGGAGTATGAGGATGGACTGTTGACTTTGTGTTAGAGAAACAAGACCTTTAGCCTGGTTGAAACAGACTGAATGCTGAGCTCAATATGCTTGGAAAGTGATGTCATTGAACCCCCTGCAGTGTTTGCTTGCAAAAGAGATTTTGCAGTGGCTAATTAACAGTACATTTGTGAATTGTTTTGCCCCATAGTTAGCTGAAATGATAAGCTAGCCTGCTAGAATTGTTTAGTTAGCAATTACTGCTACACTATTTTGCTAGGTACAGTAGCGCTTCTGTTTCAATAGAATGTATTCAAAATGACTAGGTTGTCTCCAGTTTGGTTTATATTTTCCCATTGTGATGCGCATCCATGTGTACCCACTTTCTATGTGTATTTAAACAATGGTGAGCCCTGCATTCAGTCTGGTGTAAACAGGCTACAAGTCAGTGTGCTCTATGGCCAAAATGTGTGTGACTGGGACTGAAGGTACAGTATGTATTAACAACACAAAGTGTGTGACAACAGAATTTTTTCACCATAAATAACCATGGACGAGAAGTTATTTTCCAGTTTTATTGATTTGTGTAAAGTTGTGTATTATACAGATTGGAGTGATTTATGCGAATGTCATTGAAGACCGTTGTCCTCTGATATGCAATGTATGTCCACGCTGCTCCTGGAAATACATGTACATTTAATTTAATCTGATAAATATCCGGTCCTTTACAGGTCTCGCTGTAAATCAATGTCGCTTTTGTATTTTCTTTATAGAAACTATAAGCCATGATCAAGATAACTTAGACAATAATGCGCAGCTGTGGATCCCAGTGATGTATGATTCATATTGGAAATGTCAAATGTTCTCTGTCTTTGCTACACACACACACACACACACACACACAGAGGAGGCATACTTTTTGGGGTATGTTACAGGATTACAAAAGCAACTGACCTCTTCGCATATGTGAAGCTTAGCTGCATTTGGTTAGCAATTGTATTCACCAATGAAAAAAAGGGATGGTATTGCTTGAATATAGTCTGCCAAAATAGCGCAGTCTTTGGGGGCTGGGCTCTGGGGGGGGGTGTTTGTCTCTGTGTGAAAGAGTTCTGTCCCCAGTGTCATGAGAGTTTATTTCCATACACTCTCAGAATGGCGGCGGGAACACTGCTCCACATTTTGTTGCTCTGCGTTTTCTGTAGCTGTTGCGCCCAAATATTCAACAACCCACACCGAGAACGGTAAGGTTTCCTTTCTCAACTTTTCATTTTGCTGCCGTAGAGCGTACTAAGTTTTTGCTCTCTACTAAAAGCGCTATTTCTTAAACTTGACTGCTGACAGACACGATTTCTTGGGGATGTATATTACACAGTGGGCTAATCAAAATACTCAAATAGTTATTTTTTACTTGCTTCTGGGCTGTTTTAAACTGTACTCCCTGACTTATACATTTTTAACAGATGTATTTCTCAACTTCTTAGGATGCGACTGGGTTCATGGAGTCGCCGCCGGTAGGGTCTATGATTATTATCTCTAAAATTCATATTCTATTCATTCTAATTCAGCCCAAATCTAAATATTCACTATATTCCTAATTCACAATAACACGTAACTGCAATATGTAATCATAATGATCAATAATGTATTATTAGTAATATCAGTCAAAGAACAATTGCAGTTCTCTGAAATGTATACAACACTCAATGTGCCCATTCAGATTTGAATATATGGACCAAGACATGTATACTGCTCAAAAAAATAAAGGGAACACTTAAACAACACATCCTAGATCTGAATGAAAGAAATAATCTTATTAATTAAATACTTTATTATTTACATAGTTGAATGTGCTGACAACAAAATCACACAAAAATAATCAATGGAAATCCAATTTAACAACCCATAGAGGTCTGGATTTGGAGTCACACTCAAAATTAAAGTGGAAAACCACACTACAGGCTGATCCAACTTTGATGTAATGTACTTAAAACAAGTCAAAATGAGGCTCAGTAGTGTGTGTGGCCTCCACGTGCCTGTATGACCTCCCTACAACGCCTGAGCATGCTCCTGAGGAGGTGGCGGATGGTCTCCTGAGGGATCTCCTCGCAGACCTGGACTAAAGCATCCGCCAACTCCTGGACAGTCTGTGGTGCAACGTGGCGTTGGTGGATGGAGCGAGACATGATGTCCCAGATGTGCTCAATTGGATTCAGGTCTGGGGAACGGGCGGGCCAGTCCATAGCATCAATGCCTTCCTCTTGCAGGAACTGCTGACACACTCCAGCCACATGAGGTCTAGCATTGTCTTGCATTAGGAGGAACCCAGGGCCAACCGCACCAGCATATGGTCTCACAAGGGGTCTGAGGATCTCATCTCGGTACCTAATGGCAGTCAGGCTACCTCTGGCGAGCACATGGAGGGCTGTGCGGCCCCCCAAAGAAATGCCACCCCACACCATGACTGACCCACCGCCAAACCGGTCATGCTGGAGGATGTTGCAGGCAGCAGAACGTTCTCCACGGCGTCTCCAGACTCTGTCACGTCTGTCACGTGCTCAGTGTGAACCTGCTTTCATCTGTGAAGAGCACAGGGCGCCCATGGCGAATTTGCCAATGTTGGTGTTCTCTGGCAAATGCCAAACGTCCTGCACGGTGTTGGGCTGTAAGCACAACCCCCACCTGTGGACGTCGGGCCCTCATACCACCCTCATGGATTCTGTTTCTGACCGTTTGAGCAGACACATGCACATTTGTGGCCTGCTGGAGGTCATTTTGCAGGGCTCTGGCAGTGCTTCTCCTGCTCCTCCTTGCACAAAGGCGGAGGTAGCGGTCCTGCTGCTGGGTTGTTGCCCTCCTACGGCCTCCTCCACGTCTCCTGATGTACTGGCCTGTCTCCTGGTAGCGCCTCCATGCTCTGGACACTACGCTGACAGACACAGCAAACCTTCTTGCCACAGCTCGCATTGATGTGCCATCCTGGATGAGCTGCACTACCTGAGCCACTTGTGTGGGTTGTAGACTCCGTCTCATGCTACCACTAGAGTGAAAGCACCGCCAGCATTCAAAAGTGACCAAAACATCAGCCAGGAAGCATAGGAACTGAGAAGTGGTCTGTGGTCTCCACCTGCAGAACCACTCCTTTATTGGGGGTGTCTTGCTAATTGCCTATAATTTCCACCTGTTGTCTATTCCATTTGCACAGCAGCATGTGAAATGTATTGTCAATCAGTGTTGCTTCCTAAGTGGACAGTTTGATTTCACAGAAGTGTGATTGACTTGGAGTTACATTGTGCTGTTTAAGTGTTCCCTTTATTTTTTTGAGCAGTGTGTTTTGGTCTTCATCAGTAAGTACAGAATCTTCTCTACCTTGTTGAACCTCCATGTCGCACTACCAAATGTTGGCATTAAAGGAAAAAACAATGCTTCATTTATTTACAGTAAAACAAATCCAAAAGACCACACCAGTCTGGAACCAAGGTACAGTGTTTCCAAAAGTATCCAGATAAACACAGAAGGCACTCCTTTCAGTTACTAAAATACTACTCTGCTGTATGCATGTTAATGTTTGGCAAATGGGTAATATTTTAAAAGAGAAAAGTTAACTTCTCACTCTCTCTTCCTCTCCCTCCTCAATCCTCTCCCTGTTCTCCCTCTCATCCCTTCTCCTCTCTCTTGTCCCCCCTCCCTCACCTCCTCTCTTCCCCCCTCCCATCCCTCGCCCCAGGTTTATCCTCCTAGCCCCTAACATTCTGAGAACAGACAGTGAGGAGTCTATCTATTTAGAGTCCCATGGCCTCGACAGCCCTGTCACCATCACTATAACAGTCCATAACTACCCGGAGAGGAGGTACCGGCTCCTGCAGGACACTGTCACACTCGGCCCGGCGAACAGCTACCACACCCTCAAGATCATAAAGGTGATTCAGTTCAATTCACTACACCCTCAAGATCATACAGGTGATTCCTTTAGATTCAGTTCAATTCACCACAGCCTCAAGATCATACAGGTGATTCCTTTAGATTCAGTTCAATTCACCACACCCTCAAGATCATACAGGTGATTCCTTTAGATTCAGTTCAATTCACCACACCCTCAAGATCATATAGGTGATTCCTTTAGATTCAGTTCAATTCACCACACCCTCAAGATCATACAGGTGATTCCTTTAGATTCAGTTCAATTCACCACACCCTCAAGATCATAAAGGTGATTCAGTTCAATTCACTACACCCTCAAGATCATACAGGTGATTCCTTTAGATTCAGTTCAATTCACCACAGCCTCAAGATCATACAGGTGATTCCTTTAGATTCAGTTCAATTCACCACACCCTCAAGATCATACAGGTGATTCCATTAGATTCAGTTCAATTCACCACACGCTCAAGATCATATAGGTGATTCCTTTAGATTCAGTTAAATTCACCACACGCTCAAGATCATACAGGTGATTCCTTTAGATTCAGTTCAATTCACCACACCCTGAAGATCATACAGGTGATTCCTTTAGATTCAGTTCAATTCACCACAGCCTCAAGACCATACAGGTGATTCCATTAGATTCAGTTCAATTCACCACAGCCTCAAGACCATAGAGGTGATTAAGACTTGTCATGAGTATGTACGTCCCCCTTATAATGCCTTATTATACTGTCTTAATGATCCAGAATAAATAACTGCCATTTTGACTGAACCTCCAAGACATTATAAAGGCTAATATCTGCTTATAAAATCCTTCCCCTCCCAGCTCCCTTCAGAGCATCTGGACAAGGGGAATGAGGAGTCCTCCAGGAACCAGTATGTGTATGTGAAAGCAGAGTTTGGGGGCTACCACGTAGCTGAACAGGTGGTCATGGTCTCCTTCCACTCTGGATACATCTTCATCCAGACAGACAAGCCCCTCTACAAACCTGGAGACACTGGTGAGGGGGATGAGGGAGAGAGGGAGAGAGGGAGAGAGAAAGTGTTCTCAATGACATGTTAGGTTCATGTGAATGATGAAAGGCGTCTCTCTCTTTATTTGTCTGTCTGATCTCTCCCCTGCTCTCTGTCTCTCTCTCTGCAGTACTATGCAGGGCCTTTGTGTCTACACCTACCTTCCAGGCCTTCAACAGCTCCATCACCATTGGATTCCAGGTAGCTAAAAGTTCATCACATGCCCATTAGCCTACATGTCTTAAATTATATAAAGTAACACTTTATTATGTTTTAGAAATAAAATATTGCATACGATTTAAGGTGTGTGTGTGTGTGTGTGTGTGTGTGTGTGTGTGTGTGTGTGTGTGTGTGTGTGTGTGTGTGTGTGTGTGTGTGTGTGTGTGTGTGTGTGTGTGTGTGTGTGTGTGTGTGTGTGTGTCAGAATTCAGACGGCGTCGTAGTGAAACAGATCTCCAGGACCAGAGCCAATAATGGAATCTTTGCTGATACTCACGTTCTACCTGACATAGTCAAGAACATCATGAAGTTTCTAGAATGGTATGAGGATTCTAGCCTGGTATGAGGATTCTAGCCTGGTATGAGGATTCTAGCCTGGTATGAGGATTCTAGTCTGGTATGAGGATTCTAGCCTGGTATGAGGATTCTAGCCTGGTATGAGGATTCTAGCCTGGTATGAGGATTCTAGCCTGGTATGAGGATTCTAGTCTGGTATGAGGATTCTAGCCTGGTATGAGGATTCTAGAATGGTATGAGGATTCTAGCCTGGTATGAGGATTCTAGCCTGGTATGAGGATTCTAGTCTGGTATGAGGATTCTAGAATGGTATGAGGATTCTAGCCTGGTATGAGGATTCTAGCCTGGTATGAGGATTCTAGCCTGGTATGAGGATTCTAGTCTGGTATGAGGATTCTAGCCTGGTATGAGGATTCTAGAATGGTATGAGGATTCTAGCCTGGTATGAGGATTCTAGCCTGGTATGAGGATTCTAGCCTGGTATGAGGATTCTAGCCTGGTATGAGGATTCTAGAATGGTATGAGGATTCTAGCCTGGTATGAGGATTCTAGCCTGGTATGAGGATTCTAGCCTGGTATGAGGATTCTAGTCTGGTTTTCAAATATGTAACACTTTGCTTTATAAATCATTATGCCGCCTGGTCATAATGCTCTATGAATTTAGTCATTATGAGCAGTTATAACTCATAAGCCGTTATAAATGTGTTTGGAATACTGTATGAAGAGGATGTTCATACAAAGTGTTACCACTATCCTACTGCCGTTTACTAATGCTAATACGTATGTGTGTGTGTGTGTTTGTGTGTGTCTGTCATAGTGAGGGAACGTGGAAGATCATTGCAAAATTTGACAACTGGCAACAGAACAAATTCAGTAGTGAGTTTGAGGTGAAGAAATACGGTAGGTTGAAGAGCTTTGTAAATATATGTGTGTGCGTGCACGTGCCTGTATGTCATTCAACGTGGTTCCCTCCATATTCTTATCCATATTATTAATTGTTGAGCTAAAGCCTGGGCAGAAGCTTGGGGAGCTAACACGATGCTCTGTTGCAGTGCTGCCTGCTTTCAATGTCACACTGACTCCCAAGAAACCCTTCCTTAGTCTGGATGATACTGAGCTTGTGGTGGAGATCACAGCCAGGTTAGTAACACTAATGTAAACCTACTGTATTGCTTATTAATGTGTTATGTATGGCTTATGAAACCCTTATGTAGGTACCCTTCAGACAAAGTGTTACTAATGCCGGGTTCATGACATTTCGGATACTCGGCACCTCAGAGTTAAAATGAACCTAAGTTATTTGCGAAGAGCTTCCTATTGGTTGATTCTGATACTTCCCAAGTGGGAAACTGTTAAAGGAATTTTATATCTTGATGATAATAATCAATAATCAATTCGCCTTGACTAATGCCCAAGGTTTGTAAGACAATGGGTTAAATAATTAGGCAAGGACTCAGCTTTCTGCAAAAGGTTTCTGTAGCTTTATTCAGAGAACGTTCTGCCGTCAGGATAACAAAACAGTCATTATATAGTTCTTGCTTACTTACGCACATGCATTTACACACAAACTGTTGGTGACCTGCAACCCCCATTGACTTCACACACTGTTTATCACTATCTAGCTCAGCCTGTTCCTTTCCCTCAAGGTTAGGAACCCTTTGAAGTTTTACTCCCTTTACCATCTGTCCCCTGCTCTCTATACTAATTGCATACACACATTTCTCTCCCTCTCCAGTGGTTCCTGGACTTTCTGGAACTAATCAGACCAATCGATCACTACATTGATCATTACATTGATTATTCATTAACCATGCTGTATGACTAATAATTCATCATGGTTTATTGATTCATTTACCTCTATTAAAAAATTCTCTTATCAGAAACTCAGGTATCATCGTTCTACAACGAGTAAGCAAGTCGGAAATGTCAGTTTCCTGACAGGAGGTGAAAGCGGCATTAACACTGTAATAATAGTTGTGATAATGGATAATTGTAAAAATAGCTCACCCATCATAGAACGACTGTTGACTCTAGCTCTATGGTAACAGCTGCCTGTTTGGTGAGGCCGTTCTAGTAATTGTATTTCTATGGTCACAGCTACCTGTATGGTGAGGCCATTCTAGTAATTGTATTTCTTTGGTCACAGATACCTGTATGGTGAAGATGTCCAGGGAACGGCCTACGTGATGTTTGGGGTGGAGGTGAACAAGGAGAAGAGGAGGTTACCGTCGGTCAAGCAGGTCACCAATGTGAGTACTGGTAGTACACTACATTATGAAGTGCTAGACCCTTTCCACAACTTAAAGTCATACACACCTCACACATCAAAGGAAGATCAATTCAGCGTAAAGTGTAAACATACAACAACAACTGCCATTTTCCTTCCTTCATTTCAGCTGCAGCAAGGCACCGCTACATTGACCATGGCGGAGATCAGAAAGGCCTACCCCGACCTCAGCTCCCTGGTTGGAAGCTCTGTTTACGTCAAGGCCTCAGTGCTGACCAAATCAGGTAAGGTCAATAAAGTTTTATTGAGTTTAATTAAATTACAATGGACCTTCAAATGAAAAAGGTCAGATGCAGGCTATCCAAAACCTGATGACTCATGTTAGCTTCCCAAGCTAATGCCTAGGTTAGAACCCAGTCGATCAAACTATGGTAGGATTGATTTAAAACCTTGCTTGAGACCTAAAGACTTGTGGTAGCTCCCCAAGCTAATGCCTAAACTTTGACTCAGCGGGCTAACACAGTCTTGTATCTTTCTACTCCTCTACAGGCAGTGACCTGGTGGAGGCAGAGAAGTCTGGTATTAAGATAGTGGAGTCCCCTTACGTCCTCTCCTTCATAGACACACCAAAGTACTACAAGCCTGGCTTGCCCTTCGACATCATGGTATCTCACAACATCAACTCCTGATAGACAGAAAGGATCAACCTTATTTGAATGAATTATAAGTCGTTGGAGATAAGAGCCATAGAGATGCAATATAATAATATCATTCTGAGATAAGAGAATCAGGTTCAGATCCAGGGATAAAGTGTTTATATCTCTAACAGGTTCCTCTAACTAGCCTCGTTCTACCATCCTCATCTCACAAGCTTACATTCTGTTAAAAGAAACGACAGCGCAGTGGTCAGGATGGTGGATCAGGTTACCTTCTAACGGGTTCTAACGGTGTTCTTCAGATCCAGGTGAGTTTCCAGGATGGTTCCCCGGCTCATAACGTCCCGGTCCAGGTGAGCCACCTGGCCAAACCAATCGCCAGCCACCTTGGCACCATCAGGACCGCCATCAACATGCCTGCTGAGCTACGCCCTCAGATCATCACTGTGAGTACCGCTAACAGGGCTTATAACTAGCTATAACCTGTTATAACCTGCTATAACCACCCTCACTAGAGCGAATGGTGCTTATAACCAGCTATAAGTGCTTATAACCAGTTATAATAACATGCTTACTGAGATACACCCGCAGACCATCACTGTAAGTACCCCTAACAGGGCTTATAACCAGCTATAACCTGCTATAACCTTCTATAATCACACTCAGTAGAGCTAATGGTGCTTATAATCAAGTATAACCAGCTATATCCACCCTCAGTAATGCCCTAAGCAGTTATAACAACTATCGGTTCTTAGTGTTCATAAGCAAAACTTGGCTGTCTGTTTCTGTGTACCTGTGTGTGTGGCCATGTATGTGTGTACGTGTGTGTATCTGTGTATGGCGGTGCGAGCATGTGTGTGTGTCTTTGTTATCATGTGTGTGTCTGTAAATTCTAAACACACAGGCTGAGACCAAACAGACGGGCCTACAGCCAGACAGCAGATGACCCTTCACCCCTACACACCCTTTGACCGGCAGAGACAGAACTACCTGTATATCTCCACTGGGACCACCACAGTCTCTCTGGGGCAGAGCCTTGGCCTCAGTCTACACATCAACACTGCCGACAAGGCCCACAGGGAACTCATCACTCACCTCACATACCTGGTGAGTGGATATAGTAGAATGGAGTAGCATACAACTGAATTGAACAGCTGGTGAGTGGATATAGTAGAATGGAGTAGCATACAATTGAATTGAACAGCTGGTGAGTGCAAACTGAAGTGGTCCAGATTTTTTACAATCCAAAATGAAGTATTTTCAAGATACCCCTGTATATTTATATTTTCTACCATGTGGTGGTACCGTATATAGCTTACACATTTACATAGTTGTAGCTCTGTCTTCAAAATGTACCTTTGTCTGTCACCAAAGGAAATATTTTGTGAAAAAAATGAAGTGTGTCTGAAACTCCTCCTACAGGTGTTGAACAAGGGCAAAATCATCGTTGCCAAGAGACTAGAGGTCGGAGGTCAGGACATGACCAACGTTCTTTTGACCGTTACCACGGAGATGATGCCCTCATTTCGCGTTGTGGCATTCTACATGCTGCCGTGGGCGGGGACTTCGGAGGTGGTGGCTGATTCTGTGTGGGTGGATGTGGAGGATGCCTGTGTTGGGACGGTGAGTGGACTGGACAACCCAGGATATGTTTAATGTTCAAATACAACCTTAATTCCTTCCTTGATACCTTCCCTCCTGCTTTGACATAATCACTGATTAGTGTTGATTGTACAGACGAAAGCAAACTGTCATGTTTGGACAAAGTCATATTTTCTTTGTCCTCTCTCCTATATCCTTCAGTACAGTTGGTTTGGAAGGACCTGATTGGTTACGTCATGGTGATGACAGACCTATGGCGTGTTAGATGAACCAATCCAAACCCCCCCCCAGCTGGCTCCAGGCCCCCAGAGTACAGTACTACCACCCAGGGAAAGGGTTCAACCACCAGCTTCTCATGTTCCACTATCTTTCCTCTCATTTCAATTTAATTCAATTCAAATGGCTTTATTGTCATGGGGAAACATATGATTACATTGCCAAAGCAAGTGAAATAGATAACAAGCAAAAGTGAAATAAACAATACAAATTAACAGTAAACATTACACTCACAGAAGTTCCAAATGAATAAAGACATTTCAAATATCATTGTCCCCCCCCAGTTGAGTGTTGGTCCAGCTGGCTCCAGGCCCTCAGAGTACTACCACCCATGGTCAGTCTGGTGGTGGTGGACAACGCTGTGTTCCTGCTCAACAGACAGAGGCTCACACAGAGGAAGGTGAGGGAGACTGTGTGGGTCTGTGGAAATCAATAGACAGAGACACAGAGAGGAGAGTAATGGGTACAGTGGAGGGGTCAGTCGATTAGCCAATCATCTGAAGTTACCATCTGGATAACACACCTCTGACCCCTTTCCTCTGACCCCTCTCCTCTGACCCCTCTCCTCTGACTCCCCTGACCCCTCTCCTCTGACTCCCCTGACCCCTCTCCTCTGACCCCTCTCCTCTGACCCCTCTCCTCTGACCCCTCTCCTCTGACCCCTCTCCTCTGACTCCTCTCCTCTGACTCCTCTGTGCCCCCGTCAGATCTGGCAGGTGGTGGAGGGGGGGGACATAGGCTGTACCCATGGTGGGGGCAGCAACAGCATGGGTGTCTTCACTGACGCTGGACTACTGTTTTACTCCAACACTGGTGGAGCCACCTCTTCTAGACAAGGTAGCACACAACGCAGGCGCACAGACAGACAGACAGACAGACAGACAGACAGACAGACAGACAGACAGACAGACAGACAGACAGACAGACAGACAGACAGACAGACAGACAGACAGAGCCACCTTCTTCTGGTTAATGTGAGGAAAGAGGGTAACATCAGTCCTCTAATGGTTAATATGAGGAAAGAGGGTAACATCAGTCCTCTTCTGGTTAATATGAGGAAAGAGGGTAACATCAGTCCTCTAATGGTTAATGTGAGGAAAGAGGGTAACATCAGTCCTCTAATGGTTCATGTGAGGAAAGAGGGTAACATCAGTCCTATAATGGTTAATATGAGGAAAGAGGGTAACATCAGTCCTCTAATGGTTAATATGAGGAAAGAGGGTAACATTAGTCCTCTAATGGTTAATGTGAGGAAAGAGGGTAACATCAGTCCTCTAATGGTTAATGTGAGGAAAGAGGGTAACATCAGTCCTCTAATGGTTAATATGAGGAAAGAGGGTAACATCAGTCCTCTAATGGTTAATATGAGGAAAGAGGGTAACATCAGTCCTCTAATGGTTAATATGAGGAAAGAGGGTAACATCAGTCCTCTAATGGTTAATATGAGGAAAGAGGGTAACATCAGTCCTCTAATGGTTAATATGAGGAAAGAGGGTAACATCAGTCCTCTAATGGTTAATATGAGGAAAGAGGGTAACATCAGTCCTCTAATGGTTAATATGAGGAAAGAGGGTAACATCAGTCCACTAATGGTTAATATGAGGAAAGAGGGTAACATCAGTCCTCTAATGGTTAATATGAGGAAAGAGGGTAACATCAGTCCTCTAATGGTTAATGTGAGGAAAGAGGGTAACATCAGTCCTATAATGGTTAATATGAGGAAAGAGGGTAACATCAGTCCTCTAATGGTTAATATGAGGAAAGAGGGTAACATCAGTCCTCTAATGGTTAATATGAGGAAAGAGGGTAACATCAGTCCACTAATGGTTAATATGAGGAAAGAGGGTAACATCAGTCCTATAATGGTTAATATGAGGAAAGAGGGTAACATCAGTCCTATAATGGTTAATATGAGGAAAGAGGGTAACATCAGTCCTATAATGGTTAATATGAGGAAAGAGGGTAACATCAGTCCTATAATGGTTAATATGAGGAAAGAGGGTAACATCAGTCCTCTAATGGTTAATGTGAGGAAAGAGGGTAACATCAGTCCTATAATGGTTAATATGAGGAAAGAGGGTAACATCAGTCCTATAATGGTTAATATGAGGAAAGAGGGTAACATCAGTCCTATAATGGTTAATATGAGGAAAGAGGGCAACATCAGTCCTCTAATGGTTAATATGAGGAAAGAGGGTAACATCAGTCCACTAATGGTTAATATGAGGAAAGAGGGTAACATCAGTCCTCTAATGGTTAATATGAGGAAAGAGGGTAACATCAGTCCTCTAATGGTTAATATGAGGAAAGAGGGTAACATCAGTCCTCTAATGGTTAATATGAGGAAAGAGGGTAACATCAGTCCTATAATGGTTAATGTGAGGAAAGAGGGTAACATTAGTCCTCTAATGGTTAATATGAGGAAAGAGGGTAACATCAGTCCTCTAATGGTTAATATGAGGAAAGAGGGTAACATCAGTCCTCTAATGGTTAATATGAGGAAAGAGGGTAACATCAGTCCTCTAATGGTTAATATGAGGAAAGAGGGTAACATCAGTCCTATAATGGTTAATGTGAGGAAAGAGGGTAACATCAGTCCTCTAATGGTTAATGTGAGGAAAGAGGGTAACATTAGTCCTCTAATGGCATAGCAGTCAGACGTCCTTTGTCCTCGTCTTGTCGTGTCCCGTGTATATATATATTTACATCTTTCCGTTATCTGCCCGAGGGAGTTATCCAACTGGCCCCTCGGTCTGTCGGCCAATTTTCTTGGGCCACTATAACTATAACTATTTTGCCAATTGGATTGGTCCCCTCTACCACGCGGAACCCCACTAATCTACCGACGGAAACGCACGAGGTGGCTAATAACAGACCATCTTCTGCCAACTTTCTACCCATGGCCCGGCTAGCTGTCTGAATCACCGTGACCGCAACCGACCTCACTACTCACTGGACCCTTTTGATCACTTGGCTAAGCATGCCTCTCCTTAATGTCAATATGCCTTGTCCATTGCTGTTCTGGTTAGTGTTTATTGGCTTATTTCACCGTAGAGCCTCTAGCCCTGCTCATTATACCTTATCCAACCTTTCAGTTCCGCCACCCACTCATGCTATGACATCACCTGGTTTCAATGATGTTTCTAGAGACAATATCTCTCTCATCATCACTCAATGCCTAGGTTTACCTCCACTGTATTCACATCCTACCGTACCTTTGTCTGTACATTATACTTTGAAGCTATTTTATCGCCCCAAGAAACCTGCTCCTTTTACTCTCTGTTCCGGACGTCCTAGACGACCAATTCTCATAGCTTTTACCCGTACCCTTATCCTACTCCTCCTCTGTTCCTCTGGTGATGTAGAGGTGAATCCAGGCCCTGTAGTGCCTAGCTCTACTCCTATTCCCCAGGTGCTCTCTTTTGATGACTTCTGTAACCGTAATAGCCTTGGTTTCATGCATGTTAACATTAGAAGCCTCCTCCCTAAGTTTGTTTTATTCACTGCTTTAGCACACTCTGCCAACCCGGATGTCCTAGCCGTGTCTGAATCCTGGCTTAGGAAGACCACCAAAAACTCTGAAATCTCCATCCCTAACTACAACATTTTCAGACAAGATAGAACAGCCAAAGGGGGCGGTGTTGCAATCTACTGCAGAGATAGCCTGCAGAGTTCTGTCCTACTATCCAGGTCTGTACCCAAACAATTTGAACTTCTACTTTTAAAAATCCACCTCTCTAAAAACAAGTCTCTCACCGTTGCCGCCTGCTATAGACCACCCTCTGCCCCCAGCTGTGCTCTGGACACCATATGTGAACTGATTGCCCCCCATTTATCTTCAGAGCTCGTGCTGCTAGGTGACCTAAACTGGGACATGCTTAACACCCCAGCCATCCTACAATCTAAGCTTGATGCCCTCAATCTCACACAAATTATCAATGAACCTACCAGGTACCACCCCTACCAGGAGTCTCCCAATCATAAGTTTGAGTAAGACAGACCAGTGGGCTTGTACAGACATCTGTGTTTCTTGGTTTGTAGAACAGTTTAATTTCGTTGTTTGCCATTCCTGTGTTTCCCTCCCCTCCCTTCCATCTCTTCTGCAGGTATGCAGTGCCCAGGGAGGTCCAGAAGGAGGCGCTCTGCTGAGATGTTGCAACGCAGAACTCAACTGGGTCAGTGACAGAAAAAGTGCTATGTTCATTTTTGGTTGATGTATGGAATGATTCATTGATTGAGTGGGGGACTGATTTATTGACGGATAGGTGGATCGATGGATTGATTGATAGATTGATGGTTCTGAGCTCTCTCCCTTCCCCTCTCCCTACAGAGAACCACTACAGAGAGAAGCTGTTGCATCAGTGTTGTAAGGATGGCCTGAGAGAGATCCCTATGCCTTACTCCTGCACCCGACGCTCCCTCTACATCACTGAGGGATGGGAATGCATCAAGGCCTTCAGGTACTGAGTTGAGTTCAATTGAGCTGAGCTGAGTTGAGTTCAATTGAGTTGTTGAGCTGAAGTGAAGTGCACTGCACTGAACTGAACTGTTTGGCACTTTCAGGTACTGCTGCTCCAAGTACAGGGGAGAGGAGTTCGACACCAGACTACCCCCTACCACCCCTCTACCCCCTACCACCACAGCTCAACTCATTTTTCCCACGCTATATGGCAGACAATACTTTGGCGATTATGGGATTTCAAGAGGTAACATTGATGATGATGGACTAGCTGGTTAATTAATTGTTAGGTGTTTGTGGCAGCAGTGTTGTAGTACTCAAAGATACATAGTGAGTGTATCAGTCTTGTCTCAGTGTCAGGTACATTTTTATTCAGAAACAATGAGGACTCATCGTTTCTTCCCGAGACCAGCTGAAACCAGCGGAGTAAAAAACAAATCATTGTCAGCAGTTAGCGCTAGTGGTGGGAAGTTGGACTCTTTTTACTGACTCTGATCTTTCCCACTCATTCAGTCTTTCTACTACTTTCGTTCATTTGCGTCACTGTTAGAGCATCACAGTGGAGGTGTCATAATACCCATAAAACCTAGCTGTCAAACAGGGAAATGGTTCCAATTGTTTTTCCACCATTCATTTCTCTCATAGGGTATTTTAGAAACACTTAAAATAAGGTCTGTGTTTCATGTAGGCTTACCCTGGCATGACGCTTTGATAACCATGTAAATCTCTCTCGGACAAGGTGACTTTTATCAATTGTTTGGGTTTGACCAACTATTTGTTTGCATAACCTATATAATATAACAAAGAAGCTATGCTATAATATTAAGTTTATACTCTATATGATAAGAGCATACTGCTGTGTGAGAGAAAGGGGCTCATGGGATGTTGAGTGATATGGAAAGAATGCAGATGCTGTGAATCAGGGATATGGAAGAGCTTGTTAAAAGATAAGGGCAGGATATGGGTGAAATGTATATACAGAGGGGTGTCGGGGTTTTAGAGAACTGTGCATTGTGCAGCCACAAGATAAATCGACTGCCAAAGATAATAACTACGCCCGGCAACAGGAGGCGTCTCGAGGTTGGGACCAACCTGCACGCCAACGATAGGATGAGTAAGTTTAAACCACGCTCATCCTCCCTCTGACAGGCCAGCAGTGAGTGGGAACTATCTCTGTCAGAGTATTTAATGAAAAGCAAAGGATGTGTCACACAGTTCTCTGTCTGCCCTGCGTGGTGTTACAGGGAGCCCGTATATACGAACCACATATTTACCATTCAAGTGTTTGCATTAATTAAAGTACAAAGAAATCAGAAGTTACTCTGTGTTAACTGTTTTATTCCAATACCAGATTGAATTGACGCGACCCGACACAATATATTCGGCTCTATTTACTCTCAGATTCGAAACAGCTAATTAGCATCAAAGTAGACATATCATGCAAAACTACAAATCCCTGCAAGTCATCTCTAGCTGACACCTTTGCTAACATTATCAATTTATTAATTACTACATTTAGCTAATCCAGAGATTCTTACCTTTGCCTCGATTCGTCAGTCTTGTCCAGATCATCATAGCATTTGTAGTTCTTTATGATAGCCACGCTAGTTTCACCTAGTCGGTTTGGGGATTCAAACAGGTGACCTTTTGGTTACCGGCCCAATGTTCTTAACTGCTAGGCTACTTGCTGCCCCATTTCGTTCACCAAAGGGGGCTTATTGGAACTGACATTTGTGACAGCCTTGTAAACGTGTGCTTTAAGCCATGTATATTTGTTGATTGCTAGGCATACAAATGAGATTATTTCTTGATACATTTGAGACGAGGTCTAGTTGTGGCCGTCCCGGACTAGATTGTGAACGACTCTTGGAGGAATGCTTTGCTTGATTACCATGAGGGTGATAAGCGCAGTCGTTTGCAAACTGCAGCACCCAAAAGATTCGTTCCCGAGTTTGAGTTTGTTGAGCAGAGGCTGTGTGTTTTGATTCTACAAAGCTGTGTCCATAACATTCAATAATCAATGTATTGCAGTTATTCTTGCACCATGTGATTCATTATCAGTTCTAATCATGTATTTTTCTTCTCTATGCTCATGATCTGTTTTCCTGCACGCATATGACAGACAGTTGGTGTTCAAAGCACTTCTCTGGAGCCGCCGGGCCTGAAGAGTGTGTATTAACCCTGCTGTAGGGTTCATTGCGGCCAGCATTAGCAGGTCAAACAAATGACTAAAATGAACGAATCATGACTCTCGAGTCAGTCAAAAGAGTCGTTCAAAAATAATGAATTGTTCGCAAACCGCATATCGCTAGTCAGCACGTAAAACAGCTTCGCCAGGCCAAATATCCACACTCCTTTCATGACACATGAATATCTGATCCCCTATTGAAACATGGGTGTTACGGAGTCTAGTTGATAGGTAATCGACTAGCCGGACTGTTCCCCGGACTCCGCGTGTAGGGATTTGTACAATGCATGAACAAGGCTATTGAACTAGACATTGGTGTCTGTCTTTATTACTTTATCCAATATATCATACTGAAACATGGTATCAGAAGTGGCTCGAAAACCACACGTTTGTTATTTTTGTAGCTAAGTACAGTATAGGCGCGGTTACGTTCCATATGCGAACACACGCCGATTCCTACTCACAACACTGATCAACTAGTTGTTAGCTGGTTAGCTAGCATCACTACCTACCTCGATGACTGAAGGCAAAGAAATCTCCTATTCCATCGCTATGGCAGCGAACATTCCGCCACCAAATCCCATGGTTCTCACAGGGGACTGGAATACTAATTGGGACAATTTTAGGGATGAATTCGAGGACTATGCGCTGGCGACCGGTCTACATGAGAAACCCAACGAGGTACAAGCGGCAACTCTGAGGAGTTTAATGGGCAGCGAATGCAGGCATATCTACCGGCACAATCTCACCCTCACAGCGCGACAACAGTGTGATGCAAAGGCTATATTGGATGCATTGGATAATTACTTCAAACCCGCCAGAAACGTCATTTACGAGCGGTTCGTTTTCGGAAGCTGCAAACAGGAAGAGGGTGAGTCAGTACACAACTTTGTAACCCGTTTGAGAGAAAAATCCGCCACTTGTGAATACGGGGGATTGAAAGATGAATTGATTCGTGACAAAATAGTACTGGGAATTGCAAATGAGGATACACGCCGGCGTCTACTGAGAGAGAGGGACTTAACATTAGTAACTGCCATCGAAATGTGCCGCACTGCCGAAGTCACTGACATGAGAATGAGAGCAATGGAAATCGAAACACCACGCTCCAACGTTGATACTGTTCACGCTGTTGCTAGGCAGACATTCAGGCAAAACCAATCGAGGCAGAGTAATTCACCACGAACGGTGAACACAGAGAGCCCAGTAGCATGTAAATACTGTGGGAATACGCACACACATGGCAAAGAGCACTGCCCTGCCTATGGAAAACCATGCAGAGCTTGTGGAACTAATAATCACTTTGCAAAAGTGTGTCTCAAAAGCAAAAGAAGGGTGAGTGAGGGCAAGATTCACTGTGTTGATGACATCACTCCATGTTCAGAGCTGAACAGTGAAAGTGACATTTACATGCATGAATCCATTGGGGCTGTACACTCAAGAGGGAAGAAATGGTTTGTGACACTACGATTACACAACAAGCAACAAGAATGTCAACTGGATTCCGGTGCTACATGCAATGTAATGAGCTACAAAGACAAAATCAATCTGGCACCTGACACACATCTATTGCCCAGCGACACTAGACTAAAGCTGTACTCAGGAGAGCTAATGAGCTCTATGGGCACCTTTGAGACCGAATGTCTTATTCGGGGACGCAAACACAAGCTGGAGTTTGAGATTGTGAAAACCAGTCAACATCCTCTCCTCTCAGGCTCTACATGCGAACGCCTGGGACTGATGCAGTTCACTGTACCAAATGACCTGCACGTTGTGGATCATGTCCAGCATGGACCCCTATCCAAAGAACAACTACTCAGCAGATATGACGATGTATTCAACATGCCCGTTGAATCAGTGCCTGGGGAGGTACACTTTGAAGTGGATGAGAGCATCACTCCAGTCCAGTGTGCTCCTCGCAATGTGCCCATTGCAATGAAAGTGGCTGTGAAGGCCCAGCTGGACAAGTATGAGGCCGATGGCCACATGACATCTGTGACCGAACCAACTGACTGGATCAGCAATATGGTCATAGTGAAAAAAACAGAGAAGCTGAGGGTCTGCATCGACCCAAAGCATCTGAACCAAGCACTGAAACGATCCCACTACATCATGCCGACACTAGAGGATGTCCTCTACAAGCTTCCCAAGGCCAGGATTTTCACCTTGGTGGATGCCCGAGATGCATTCCTTCAATGCAAGCTGGACGAAGAAAGCAGCTTCATGACTACCTTCTGGGGTCGGAAACGCTGGCTCAAGCTCCCGTTTGGTGTCTCAGTGGCACCTGAGATATACCAACGCAAGCAGCACGAGTTACTGGCTGGGCTCAAGGGCATTGAACCCATCGCCGACGATGTCCTGATCGTAGGCTGTGGTGACACAGACGATGAAGCAGAACGCGACCACGATGTGAAGCTCCTGGCACTGATGGAGCGCTGTCGATCAGTTAAGCTTCGTCTTGGCCTGAAGAAGCTACAGTTCAAGGTGAAAGACATTCACTTCCATGGCCACATTCTTTCAGCAAAAGGCCTGAAGCCGGACCCAGACAAGGTCCGAGCGATCCTCAACATGCCAAACCCATCTGATGCAAAAGGCGTACAGCGTCTCATCGGTTTTGCAAACTATCTTGCAAAGTTCATGCCACACCTATCAGCAGTCTGTGAGCCTCTGCGCCGGTTGCTGGACAAAGACACACCATGGCACTGGCTACCCAAGCACGAGGCCGCGGTGCAGGAGATGAAATCTCTGGCTTCATCCATGCCAGTGTTGCGCTACTACGACGTCACGAAGCCTGTCACAATCCAGAGTGACTCCAGCCAAAGGGGACTTGGATGCTGCCTTATGCAGGAAGGCCAACCCGTTGCGTTTGCCTCGAGAGCGCTCACCCCCACCGAACAGAACTATGCACAAATTGAGAAAGAGTGCCTCAGCATCGTCTTCTCCTGCCAGCGATTCCATCACTACTTATATGGTCGAGAGCTGGTCACCGCTGAAACTGACCACAAACCACTCATTGCCATATTCAGTAAACCTCTCCTCAACGCGCCCAAGAGGCTTCAAAGCATGCTCCTGACTCTGCAAAACTACAGCCTGAAGGTCATTTACAAGCCAGGACCAGAGATGTACATCAGCGACACACTGAGCAGGGCAACGGCACAATGTACAGGCAGAGGCACTGCCTATCAGCGGCAGGCCATCTGTTCGCTACAGCAGGAACAACAAGATGTTCAACAGATCAATCAGGCAGACTACTTAAACGTCACAGATCACCTCCTAGCCCAGATCAGGCAACACACTGACAAGGACGAACACCTACAATCACTGAAGTCCATGGCTCTCGCAGGTTGGCCATACCTGAAAGAGGAGACACCTTTCACAGTGAGAGAATACTGGACCTTTCGAGATGAGATCAGCGTGCAAAATGGCGTCTTGTTCAGAGCTCAGAAGGTCATTATTCCCAAATCACTACGTCCAGAGATGCTTACCCGCATACACTCCAGTCACGTTGGAGGTGACGCATGCTACCGCCAGGCTCGTGAAACATTATACTGGCCAAACATGCAAGCAGAAATGAAAGACTTTGTCAGCAAATGTACCACGTGCAACGAGTACGCTCATGAACAGCAAAAGGAAACCATGATGTCACACGAACTACCCACAAGGGCCTGGCAAATCGTCAGCATGGACTTATTCAGCCATAGACAAAAGGACTATCTTCTCATTGTTGATCACTACTCTGACTTTTGGGAAATTGAACTGCTCCCTGACTTGTCTGCAGAAACGGTCATAAAGCGCTGCAAGGCGCAGTTTGCCAGGCAAGGTCAGCCTGACAAGGTAATCACGGACAATAGCCCACAATTCACTGCACAGTTCAAGCGTTTCGCCTCAGAATGGGAGTTTGACCACGTGACCTCCTCTCCAAGACACCCAAAAGCAAATGGCAAGGCAGAGTCAGCTGTCAAGATTGCAAAAAAACCTGTTAAGCAGGGCCGCGCGCGACAGCAACGACCCATGGAAAGCGATCTTACAGTGGAGGAACACACCCACCGAAAACATGGACAGCAGCCCAGCACAACGCCTTCTGTCCAGACGTCTGAAGACTGCCATCCCCGTAGCTAACAAGCTACTTGAGCCCTGCGTCATGGTTGGCGTCACGGACAAACTGCGTCACAGAAAGCAGCTCGCTAAGTGCTTCTACGACCGGACTGCTCGAGACCTACCAGAGCTGGAGGTGGGTGAAACGATAAGGATGAAACCGCTGCCGGGAGACCACACAGGACTTTGGAGGCTGGGCACGTGCCTACAGAGAGTTGCACCACGCTCTTACCTGGTGGATGTTGGTGGCTCCCTCTATCGTCGCAATCGGGTGGATCTGCGCGTAGCAGAGCAGATAAACCAGAACACGCCATACACTCACCTAGATGAGCTGGATCACAGTCCAGGCCTAAGGGTAAGAGGTGCAGAATTGAGACATGAGCCAACTGAAGGTGAGGCTTCTACCCCACCAAGCTCTCCAGCTCGTGGCCCTAATCCTACCCCTGTCAGAGCCCATACTTACTCACGGGTGGGTCGGCTGTGCAAGCCACCGGACAGGCTTACTCTGTAAGCAAGAGACTGTGTTAACTTGTCCTCCTGTTTATTTAAAAAAAAAAAAAAAAAAAAAAAACATTTAAAAAGAAAGGAAGATGACAACTGAAGTAAAAAAAAAATGTCATGCGTTTTTAATTGTTATGACTTGATTGTTAAGAATTTAATGTTATGCTGTTATGTTTGCACTTTCTATTGAAAAGGACGATGTTACGGAGTCTAGTTGATAGGTAATCGACTAGCCGGACTGTTCCCCGGACTCCGCGTGTAGGGATTTGTACAATACATGAACAAGGCTATTGAACTAGACATTGGTGTCTGTCTTTATTACTTTATCCAATATATCATACTGAAACAATGGGGTTCCTACTTTACTTGTAAAATTATTGTCCATTACTTTCACTACAAAGTTTGAGGATATTTTTCAGTGCTCAGCAGGATTTCCTTGATTCGCTGGTAGGAAATAGTGTGGGAAATTGCTTGAAAGTTGTATGCTAACTATTAGTAAGGGGAGACTGGGGGAAGCTTGTCTTTTTATGGACCTGTTTGGGTTAGTGATAACTTTTGTCCTCAGCATTTAACACCATTCTGAATGTCTAAAGAATGTCCTTCTGAAATCTGAACACAGAAATGCTGGACATTTTCAACTCTTATTATGGTGGATTTGCATTTTTCTGGTCTCGGTCTTGGACCCCTTGCCCCCCTCCCGGTCTTTGTCTTGACTCGGACTGGATTTCCTCCAGTCTTGGTCTTGAATCGGTCTCGCTTTAGGTGGTCTTGAAAACAACACTGTAGGTCTTGTTAATTAAGTTGAGTTGAGTCTAATTTCATTCTAACCAGATCTAACTTCCATCCAAGTGGCCCCTGTATGTTACAGCAGAGAACTGAGCTGAAAATGATTGATTGCTCAATTAATCCATCAATCAATCGATTCATCCACCCATCCATCAAACAGAGTTGAAACATGTTTATTTTTTGGCATCAGGTGAAGAAATATTGACACAGTCTATACCGAGACTGGCATCCAAATGTGTTATGGAAGGACAGTGTCTGCTCAAACGGTCAGAAACAGACTCCATGAGGGTGGTATGAGGGCCCGACGTCCACAGGTATGGGTTGTGCTTACAGCCCAACACCGTGCAGGACGTTTGGCATTTGCCAGAGAACACCAAGATTGGCAAATTCGCCACTGGCGCCCTGTGCTCTTCAGAGATGAAAGCAGGTTCACACTGAGCACGTGACAGAGTCTGGAGACGCCATGGAGAACGTTCTGCTGCCTGCAACATCCTCCAGCATGACCGGTTTGGCGGTGGGTCAGTCATGGTGTGGGGTGGCATTTCTTTGGGGGGCCGCACAGCCCTCCATGTGCTTGCCAGAGGTAGCCTGACTGCCATTAGGTACCGAGATGAGATCCTCAGACCCCTTGTGAGACCATATGCTGGTGCGGTTGGCCCTGGGTTCCTCCTAATGCAAGACAATGCTAGACCTCATGTGGCTGGAGTGTGTCAGCAGTTCCTGCAAGAGGAAGGCATTGATGCTATGGACTGGCCCGCCCGTTCCCCAGACCTGAATCCAATTGAGCACATCTGGGACATCATGTCTCGCTCCATCCACCAATGCCACGTTGCACCACAGACTGTCCAGGAGTTGGCGGATGCTTTAGTCCAGGTCTGGGAGGAGATCCCTCAGGAGACCATCTGCCACCTCATCAGGAGCATGCCCAGGCGTTGTAGGGAGGTCATACAGGCACGTGGAGGCCACACACACTACTGAGCCTCATTTTGACTTGTTTTAAGGACATTACATCAAAGTTGGATCAGCCTGTAGTGTGGTTTTCCACTTTAATTTTGAGTGTGACTCCAAACCCAGACCTCCATGGGTTGATAAATTGGATTTCCATTGATTATTTTGTGTGATTTTGTTGTCAGCACATTCAACTATGTAAAGAAAAAAGTATTTAATAAGATTATTTCATTCATTCAGATCTAGGATGTGTTATTTTAGTGTTCCCTTTATTTTTTTGAGCAGTGTATATGTATGTATATACAATACACTAATATTTTGAATATTTCCCCGAACCTAGCCGTAATATCTTTATAATTACGGACCTTGCCGGTAAGACAATGTTCTTATTTTACCATGGTTTTCAACAATCACATTTACCATATTAGACATAATTTTCAATTGTATACCTCATCAATTTTAAGTTATATGTTGTAATTTAGCCACTTACATCAAACAGGTGTCTTACAAAATAAATTTGGATAGGTCCAATATGCAGAACTTTAGTTATTCACAATAGGTGTCTGCTTTACCTTTTTGTTTGACTGGTCAGGATTTGTGAAACACACCGTCCAACGACAGCGATGGCCAATCGTCCGGACAAATTCCAGCGAAGTCCTTCTACCAGAATCACGTCGGGGTCACCAATTGTTGGGTTGCGTCAATCGAATCTGGTATTAGGATATAAACAAACCATGCAACTTAGTTTTGCAATGATTATTTAATTCATCTTTAAGTAAATAGAATGATAGTACAAATGGTAAATATGATGTTCGTATATACGGGCTCACTGCACCACCTCGCAGGGTATACAGAGAACTCACTGTTTAAGCACAAAGTTCTTCTTTAATACTCTGACAGAGATAGTTCCCGCTCAGAGTAGGCCTATCAGAGTAGAGGCTGAGCGTGGTTTAGACTTACTCAGCCTATCGCAGGCGCACAGGCTGGTCCAAGCCTCCTGGCGCATCACATGTTGCCAGGTGTTGGATCTTATCTTCTTAGTGTATACTCAAGAGTCAGCAACCACTCAATTTCCAGTGATTTACTTATACAGTTGTTTGTCCACTCTATCTGTTCCTCACATGCTCCCCTTGTGATGGGTTTCACAACCTCCTATCACTAAGTCAGCTGCCTACACCTTGTTACACAATGTTCTCTTTGTCTACCCATTATGCTGTCCTGTTTAAGTTCTGATATATTATAAACCATAATTATAGTTGCACATTCAATATCTGCAGAAGCATAAAACCGAAAAATAACCCCACAGTATCTCTAACCTGTTTTCAAAACCCTTTAACAGGTGGAAGGAGTGCAGAAGACTAAAGTGCAGAGTTTTGTATTGAATCCTTCTGCCAAGGGAGGGAACGGTGAGTAGAACTAAGACATTCATCATCTCTAACCCTAATGCTTACCATTACCATGTCCCCTTTAGAAACAATCTTTACTAAGTCTTCTTACTATGTTTCCCCCCAGATGGGAGGCAGGTAGTGGAGGTGGACAAAGTGGTGCTGGGCTCCCTGGTTCCAAACTCTCAACCAGAGACATTTATCAACATCAGGGGTAGGCCTAACTGAGAAACAAGGTTTAAGTTATTACACAGAAATGGTGGCTGGCTGGTGCCTCTAAACCTTTGGGTTGGTTATGGGCATTGTGAAGCCAAAGCAACTGTGTGGACATATAACCTATTCCATTCCTTCCATTCTGCTCTCTACTCTACTCTACTCTACTCTGCTCTGCTCTGCTCTGCTCCTCCCACCAGGTAACCTGTTGGCTGACACCATAGACAACAGTATCAGCGGTGACTCTCTGGCCTCTTTGATCTGTATGCCTGGTGGCTGTGTGGAACAAAATCTAGCCAGCATCACCCTGCCTCTTATAGCCACTGTCTACCTGGACCGTTCCAACGACTGGGAGACTGTAGGGGTGCAACGCAGGGTGGAGGCCATCAACTACATACAGAAAGGCTACCAGAAGCAGCTGGTGTATAAGAAGAAAGATGACTCTTACCCCCCCTACAGGAATGAAGGCACAAGCACATGGTATTGTTCAAATACATAGAAGAAGAAAAATGTGTATCATATCATGTATTCAATCACAGAGTAATCTAAATAATACAATGGATTGTATTTGTAACCCTCTCTCTCTACCTCCTCCCTTTTCTCTCTTTTTCTGTCTCACTCTCCCTCCCCCTCTACCTCTCTCCCTTCCCTTCCCCTCCACCTTCTCTTTCCCCCCTCGACCTCTCCCCCTTCCTCCACCCTCTCCTCCCTCCCCCTCCACCTCTCTCAAGTCTCCTCCTCTCCCTTCACCTCTCTCCCTTCCCCCGCACCCTCACTTTCACCCCCTCTCCCCCCACCCTCTCTTTCTCCCCCTCTCCCTCCACCTCTCTCCCTCTCCCCCCACCTCTCTCCCTCTCCCTCCACCTCTCTCCCTCTCCCCCCACCCTCTCTTTCTCCCCCTCTCCCTCCACCTCTCTCCCTCTCCCCCCACCTCTCTCCCTCTCCCTCCACCTCTCTCCCTCTCCCCCCACCCTCTCTTTCTCCCCCTCTCCCTCCACCTCTCTCCCTCTCCCTCCACCCTCTCTTTCTCCCCCTCTCCCTCCACCTCTCTCCCTCTCCCTCCACCTCTCTCCCTCTCCCTCCACCCTCTCCCTTCCCCACCACCCTCTTTCTCTTTATTTCCCTGGCACATGGAATTAATAAGCAGCCAATGGATAGACAGTGAAGTTGTATTCTATTGTATTAGAATGGGATCCAGAATGCTGCCAACTATCTGAGGAGCGCGTATGGTAGTCTGAACAGGCCCTACTCTCTGGCCATCTCTGCCTACGCTCTGTCTCTGGTTGACGAGGCACCTTCACTGTTCTTAAAAACCCTGCTACTCAAAGCTGCCTCTCCAGGTAGGGAAATGTCTGTCTCTCTCTCTCCCTCCCCCTCTCTATTCTCTGCTGTGCTTCACTGTTATTCTCTCCTTGGTTTCCTTATCCTGTAAACCATCTAATCCATGCTTTGGTTTTATTTCCCTGGCACTGTTTCCAAATGCTAACGTTTTAGCATGTGTAGCACAAACCCAATTCATATGGATATGTTTTAATTTTTTTCGCACATCGTGTCCAAATCATCGGAAAGTATCGAACATTTATTGTGAAGCTCAACAAGGTCACTTACAGATGATTTGAACATGATGCCCAAAAATGTTAATATCGGACCCATTACTTTAATGAGATTTGCCACACTAATGCTAAATGTTAAAGAGGATTTGTGCCACATATCCATTTGGAAACAGTGTCAGGGAAACTAAACCTAAGCATGGATTACTGTCATACCTTGTCCATAGACTGCTTACAGGGTAAGGAAACCAATGTGTCATTTAGGTGAACTATCCCTTTAATCCACGTGTAATGTTCATCTGTCTCCACTAGATGGCTGTCTAACTGCATGTCTGGTCTTTGACTCAATGTCCAACTTGATTTCGACTGTGTGTGTTAAGTGTAGCTTATTGTGACCATGTTTGTTTGTTTGCCTCCAGCTGACCAACTCAGTGGACCGTTACATCAACAACTTCCAGATAGTGGACAACCTGAGTGACAGAGGCTCCCTCATCATCCACCTCTTCAAGGTACCAGAACAGATCTAGGATCAGCTTATCCTCCCCTAAATCCTAACGTTTTAGGTGGGATCTTAGATCATTGTCAAGGGGTAACTTCCTTCCTTTTCATCATTCACCTGTTCAAGGTACTGGAATCATAGAAATAGAATCTCAATAGAATCTCATTCTATTTCTATGACCTGAACGTAGAGAGACAAGCGTTGCCATGTCAACCGTAGTTGACTGGTCATCATTTTTTCACTCTGTCTGGGTAGAGGTTGTCTGTGGCCTGTAGGCACAGATCTAGAATCAGCTTTCCCTCCCCAGATGTTAAAGGTGAAAGGCAAACTATTAACTCAAAACTGGCCTTAGATCAGTGTCCGTTGGTAGCTTCATTGTGCTCTCCTGTGGTCTACCTGTGCTACCAGGTGTCCAACAAGGAGACTGAGACCATCATCTTCCGACTGCAGCAGATGTTCAAAGTGGGACTCCTCCAGCCTTCATCTGTCACTGTCTACGAGTACTACAACCCAGGTAGATACTGTCATTGCACTGTCTATGAGTACTACAACCCAGGTAGATACTGTCTATGAGTACTACAACCCAGGTAGATACTGTCTATGAGTACTACAACCCAGGTAGATACTGTCACTGTCTATGAGTACTACAACCCAGGTAGATACTGTCTATGAGTACTACAACCCAGGTAGATACTGTCTATGAGTACTACAACCCAGGTAGATACTGTCACTGTCTATGAGTACTACAACCCAGGTAGATACTGTCACTGTCTATGAGTACTACAACCCAGGTAGATACTGTCACTGTCTATGAGTACTACAACCCAGGTAGATACTGTCTATGAGTACTACAACCCAGGTAGATACTGTCACTGTCTATGAGTACTACAACCCAGGTAGATACTGTTCCTGTCTATGAGTATTACAACCCAGGTAGATACTGTTCCTGTCTATGAGTACTACAACCCAGGTAGATACTGTTCCTGTCTATGAGTACTACAACCCAGGTAGATACTGTTCCTGTCTATGAGTACTACAACCCAGGTAGATACTGTCATTGCACTGTCTATGAGTACTACAACCCAGGTAGATACTGTTCCTGTCTATGAGTACTACAACCCAGGTAGATACTGTTCCTGTCTATGAGTACTACAACCCAGGTAGATACTGTTCCTGTCTATGAGTACTACAACCCAGGTAGATACTGTTCCTGTCTATGAGTACTACAACCCAGGTAGATACTGTCCCTGTCTATGAGTACTACAACCCAGGTAGATACTGTTCCTGTCTATGAGTACTACAACCCAGGTAGGACTATGGACTCAGGTTTGTTTTGACTAGATTACATATGCCCTCGAACAAGAGAAGCTATCTTAAACATTGGAGTTGATCATTTCTCTCAGTCTTGTGGAGAAATGTTAACATAGCGTGTCTCTCTCTCTGTCAGATCACCGCTGCAGTCGCTTCTACAGCCCCAAAGAGGACAAGGACGAACTCACACAGATCTGCAGGAACAAGATATGTCGCTGTACACAAGGTGTGTGTGTGTTTCTGTGTGTGTGTGTTTCTGTGTGTGTGTGTGTGTGTGTTTGTATGTATCTGTGTATCTGTGTGTGTGTGTTTGTATGTATCTGTGTTTGAGTGTATCTGTGTGTGTGTGTGTGTGTTTGTGTGTATCTGTGTGTGTTTATGTGTGTGCAATACATAAGTGTGTGTGATAATGATGTGTCTCTCTCCTAGGTGACTGCTCTGTGTCTAAGTCCCTAACCGATCCAGTCCCCTATGGAGCACGAGAGGACCATGCCTACAAAGGATTATACCACTGTATACTATATCTGTTTTCACTGTAGAATATAATACACATGTTATAGACATATTATAGACACGTTATAGGCACGTTATAGACACGTTATAGGCACGTTATATACATGTTATAGACATAGGCATTATAGACATAGGCACGTTATAGGCATTATGGACATGTTAGACACTAGACATGTTATAGGCACATTATAGACATGTTATAGGCATTATAAACATTTTATAGGCATTATAGACATGTTATAGGCATTATAGACATGTTATAGGCATTATAGATATGTTCTGAACGTTGTAGACATGTTATAGAAACTATATAGATATTATATACATTATAGACACGTTATATACATTATAGACATGTTATATACATTATAGACATGTTATATAAACTATATACATGTTATATACATAGACACGTTATATACATTATAGACATGTTATATACATTATAGACATGTTATAGAAACTATATATGTTATAGACATGTTATAGGCATGTTATAGGCATTATAGACATGTTATAGGCATTATAGACATGTTATAGGTATTATAGACATAAAAACATCTAATAAAATGTCATTTGTCACATGCGCCGAATACAACATTGAAATGCTTACTTACAAGCCCTTAACCAACAATGCAGTTTTCTTTCATCACATTCCCAGTGGGTCAGAAGTTTAAATACACTCAATTAGTATTTGGTAGCATTGACTTTAAATTGTTTAACTTGGGTCAAACGTTTCGGGTAGCCTTCCACAAGCTTCCCACAATAAGTTGGGTGAATTATGGCCCATTCCTCCTGACAGAGCTGGTGTAACGGAGTCAGGTTTGTAGGCCTCCTTGCTCACACACACTTTTTCAGTTCTGCCCACACATTTTCTTTGGGATTGAGGTTAGGGCTTTGTGATGGCCACTCCAATACCTTGACTTTGTTGTCCTTAAGTCATTTTGCCACAACTTTGGAAGTATGCTTGGGGTCATTGTCCATTTGGAAGACCCATTTGCGACCAAGCTTTAACTTCCTGACGGATGTCTTGAAATGTTGCTTCAATATATCCACATAATTTTCCTTCCTCATGCAGCCATCTATTTTGTGAAGTGCACCAGTCCCTCCTGCAGCAAAGCACCCCCACAACATGATGCTGCCCCCCTGTGCTTCACGGTTGGGATGGTGTTCTTTGGCTTGCAAGCCTACCCCTTTTTCCTCCAAACATAACAATGGTCATTATGGCCAAACAGTTCTGTTTTTGTTTCATCAGACCAGAGGACATTTCTCCAAAAAGTGCGATCTTTGTCCCCATGTGCAGTTGCAAACCGTAATCTGGCTTTTTTTATGGCGGTTTTGGAGCAGTGGCTTCTTCCTTGCTGAGCAGCCTTTCAGGTTATGTCGATATAGGACTCGTTTTACTGTGGATATAGATACTTTTGTACCTATTTCCTCCAGCATCTTCACAAGGTCCTTTGTTGCTGTTCTGGGATTGATTTACACTTTTCGCACCAAAGTACGTTCATCTCTAGGAGACGATGTGTCTCCTTCCTGAGCGGTATGACGGCTGCGTGGTCCCATGGTGTTTATACTTGGGTACTATTGTTTGTACAGATGAACGTGGTACCTTCAGGCATTTAGGCCTTGAAATACATCCACAGGTACACCTCCAATTGACTGAAATGATGTCAATGAACCTATCAGAAACTTCTAAAGCCATGACATCATTTTCTGGAATTTTCCAAGCTGTTTAAAGGCACAGTCAACTTAGTGTATGTAAACTTCTGACCCACTGGAATTGTAAGTGAAATAATCTGTCTGTAAAGAATTGTTTGAAAACTTACTTGTGTCGTGCACACAGTAGATGTCCTAACTGACTTGCCAAAACTATAGTTTGTTAACAAGAAATTTGTGGAGTGGTTGAAAAACAAGTTTTAATGACCCCAACCTAAGTGTATGTAAACTTCAGATTTCAACTCTATATACAGGGTGTACTGGTGCAAAGTCAATGTGTGGGGGCACCGGTTAGTCAAGGTAATTGAGGTAATATATACATGTGGGTGGAGTTATTAAAGTGACTTATGCATAGATAATAACAGAGTAGCAGCAGCGTAAAAGGGGGGGAAGGGGCAATGCAAGTAGTCTGGGTAGCCATTAAATTAGATGTTCAGGAGTCTTATGGCTTGGGGGTGGAAGCTGTTCAGAAGCCTCTTGGACCTAGACTTGGTGCTCCGATACCGCTTGCCGTGCGGTAGCAGAGAGAACAGTATGACTAGGTTGACTGGAGTCTTTGGCAATTGTTAGGTATTGTTATATTGTGACATGTTATAGGTATTGTAAATCTGTCACACTGAGACAATACTATACCATGTACAGTATATGGTACAGCTATAAATGAAAGTTTTACCTCTGACGGACAACAATCATCTAACTCTTCATTCTTTAATTGTCTTAGTCAAATTGTTCCTTGGGGACAGTCAAGTGTATCATGTCATGTATCATATCATTGATTGAGCAGAGTGTATTTTGCTGTTCTCTGACCCTTCTCACGCTTCTGTCCTCCAGGGTACAAGGCCAAGGTCCTGAGTGTCAGCCAGAGTCAGTACGACAGATATGAGATGAAGATCACACAGGTTATAAAAATAGGTAAGCCTCCCATGTCATGTTATCTTATGCCATCTAGTCCTTCTCTGTCCTCTACCCATCTCTCCTTACCCTCGTTGTTTCAGAATGTGATGCTGAGTTAGTTCAAACGTGGTTAACTCTGTTTCTCTCTCTCTCCCTCTCTCTGTCTATACCTCCCTCTCTCCCCCTCCTCCTGCCCCCATCCCTCCCTCCCCTCTCTCTCTAGGAGTGGAGGAGGGAGTCAGTGTGGGTGACACTAGGGTCTTCCTGTCCCATGCTGGCTGTAGAGGAGGTCTGGACCTGAAGGAGGGTACAGACTACCTCATCATGGGGCCAAAAACTGACCTCTGGTACAAGGACAGCTCCACCAACAGGTGAGGAGAGGCAGCGACATGTTATAATGGACTTCTAGTACTGGCAAGACAAAGCAAGTCAGAGCAATGAAGTTCATGTTAATACCTGCCTAAAGGGGTTATTTTCTCCTCTCTCTCTCTCTCTCTCCTCTCCTCTCTCTCTCTCCTCTCTCTCTCTCTCTCTCTCTCTCTCTCCTCTCTCTCTCTCTCTCTCTCTCTCTCTCTCTCTCTCTCTCTCTCTCTCTCTCTCTCTCTCCTCTCTCTCTCTCTCTCTCTCTCTCTCTCTCTCTCTCTCTCTCTCTCCTCTCTCTCTCTCTCTCTCTCTCTCTCAGTGCCACATACATGCTGGGCAAGGATACCTGGGTAGAGCGTTGGCCCACCTCCACAGAGTGTGCTAGTGATGCCAAACTCAAGGCCAGGTGCACAGAGGTGGACAACTTCAGCAAGGACCTCTCAGAGAAGGGATGTCGGTTTAAATAGCCTCACTCAACTCAACTCAACTCACACTTTGCCTATCAGCTGCCATCTAGCTTTACACCTCTGGATGCACTGGTTCAGCAGAAGCCGTCACCATTTGAGCAATGCAGTCGACATATCCTGCTCTGTTGTATAATCCCCATGGTAACCATTAGAGGAAAACGGACATTAGAATTAAAAAGCGTAAAAACAGACTGGTGTTAAGCCTGGGTGGGTCTAGGATTGTGTTACTGGGAGCTCAGCGATTCGTCACAGCCAGGTCTACTTGAGATGGCATACAATCACAGCACACACACTCACACGATGGGAACTCAATCAGGTGGCACTGGGTGCAGTGGAATATTGTCTCACTACTGTGTAGAATGCATTAGTGTTCCTGAATGTTCCACATAGAGGGAAGAACAGAATAAAGAACACCAGGGAGATTCTCAGTACAAACCCTGTATTGAGTTTTGAATTATTCACAGCCTTCTCTTTCTCATACAGTTTGATTACTTATCCATGTTGTAGATTGCAGTACTTTATTCCTCTCGTTGCCACAGATTTCCAAACATAATGATCAACCCATATTCTGCTGTAAGAACATAAATGGATGTGTGGTTGGGTAGATTGAAGTATTCTTGAGGTATTATATTGTCAATAATGCTGCTATAGTTCTTGCACTCTCACACACACAGGAACACACGCAGGTCAGGTACTGATATCAATCACACATAGGTAGGCCAACAGTATGTAAACTAACTTCAAATAACAGAATATCAGTCTACTTTTGAAATGCTATCGCCATAGCAATGACTCATGTTTTCCATGGGATTTTCTGCTGCCCCTAAAATGTGTGTGTGCCCTCCATAATCTAAATAGGAAGGCCTGGTAATGGGCAGCTGGTCACACAGCTGGTCACAAATGTTGGTATAGTGTGGGTAGTGTACACACACACACACACACTGGCATTGCGTGCGTAGTGGGTACACACAGAGTGACTTACGCACAGTAGCATTTGCTCAGGGGGATATTTCACTGCTTCTGTATCAGATAATGGGATGTAGTCCTGCATTGAGAAAGGGACAGAAAAAGGCCTACAATTGAAGAGAGAGTGATGGAGAGAGCGAAATAGAAAGAGAGAGATAAAGAGAGAGATGGGGAGATAAATAGAAAGAGAGAGAAATATAAAGAGAGAGATGGAGAGAAAATACAATGAGAGAAATAGAAAGAGAGAGATGGAGAGAGAGAAATATAAAGAGAGAGATGGAGAGAGAGAAATATAAAGAGAGAGATGGAGAGAAAATACAATGAGAGAGAGAGAAAGAGAGAAATAGAAAGAGAGAGAAATATAAAGAGAGAGATGGAGAGAAAATACAATGAGAGAGAGAGAAATAGAAAGAGAGATGAGAGAGATAAATACAATGAGAGAGAGAGAAATAGAAAGAGAGAGAAATAGAAAGAGAGAGATGAGAGAGATAAATACAATGAGAGATGTAGATAAATATGCGAGAGATCAATTCAAAGAGAGAGAAATGGAGAGAGATAAAAACAATGCGAGAGAGAGATGGAGAGAGATAAATGCAAGGATATAAAGATAAGCAAATATGTCTCTTAATCCTCGGGCCAAACAGAGTTTAGTTACTGCTTAGTTACTGTAGACTACATTAGCACGCTAACTTCCTGATCTGCTCTGATACTGATACTGGAGATCACAGAACAGCAGCTACTGTGGGACAGTGGCTATGTTTCCTTTCCTCTCCCCTTCTCCTGAAGTGTGTGCGCTTATACTCCCTGTCATGATTTTAAAAATGGACTGGTGTAAGGAAACTCACTCTAGCCATGCTTGCACCTTTCCAATGCTTTTAAATGCATTGGGGGAGTGATCGAAAGCACACCTCTGGGTGAAGGGTAAAGAATCACAACTCAGCTTCTGGGTGCAATGGCAGACTCCTCGTGTCCTCGCTCCTCGTCTCCTCAAAACAGCACAGGAAAGCGTGGAGAGTGTTGGAAGACAAGACCCTAGGTCCCTTCTTCTCCAATCCTTGATTGTTCCTACTGAAGTGAGGAAAGTGGAACATGAGGAATTTGAGACTTACTGACAGCAGTTGTTTTGTATCTCTCTCACACACAAGAGGTAGAAGTCACACTCTCTCCTTTGTCTTGAGTTATTACCCTCGTCTTAGTATTATACATGTGGTGAAACAGACATATTTGTAAATCAACATGATTTCAGAGTGAAACATTTATGTTCGATAAGAGTTTGAAATGTCAGTGTTTATAACATTTAAAATTCTGTCAGTGAGATCTTCAAGTGTTTGATAAAGGAGAAGGAGAAAACCCCCAAATGAAAAGCCTTACTAAGCAGAATCCTGAGAGCGATTATGGGAACAAGTTGGGTGTGTGTGTGTGTGTGTGTGTGTGTGTGTGTGTGTGTGTGTGTGTGTGTGTGTGTGTGTGTGTGTGCTGCCCCTTAAGCCCAAAGTAAAAAGCATGGAACACTGCCTGAATTCTGACCATGTAGGCCTTAGAACATAAGCCAGCCAATCAGCGCTCCTTTCTCCTTGATACATCACCTAGGGGAACAGATGTAGCCCAGGAAATGAAGAGGATTGGCATCATGGGTATTCGCACACAAACATTTACTCTCTAGTAAATCTTGAAGACGCACACACACAAGACGTCACACACAACATACTGACTTAATGTCCTGTGTTGTGACATGAAATATACAAGATGACAATGTTGAGACAGTCTCTCCTTATTTCCAATCTCTATACTGTCCGTGCTTCTATATCATCACTTATAGGGGGCGCAGTATGTGTGTTGAACGCATGATGGAGCCCAGAAACAGGATTTGATCTGTTATCTGGGTAACACTGTCCGCAGTCTCCAGTGGGAAACTACAGCTGAAGTCAGAAGTTTACATACACCTTAGCCAAATACATTTATACTCAGTTTTTCACCATTTCTGACATTTCATCCTAGTAAAAATTCCCTGTCTTAGGTCAGTTAGGATCACCACTTTATTTTAAGAATGTGATATGTCAGAATAATAGTAGAGAGAATGATTTATTTCAGCTTTTATTTCTTTCATCACATTCAATTAGTATTTGGTAGCATTACCTTTTTATTGTTTAACTTGGGTCAAACGTTTCGGGTAGCCTTCCACAAGCTTCCCACAATAAGTTGGGTGAATTTTGGCCCATTCCTCCTCACAGAGCTGGTGTACTGAGTCAGGTTTGTAGGCCTCCTTGCTCGCACGCACTTTTTCAGTTCTGCCCACAAATTTTCTATGGGATTGAGGTCAGGGCTTTGTGATGGTCACTCCAATACCTTGACTTTGTTGTCCTTAAGCCATTTTGCCACAGCTTTGGAAGTATGCTTGGGGTCAATGTCCAGTTGGAAGACCCATTTGCGACCAAGCTTTAACTTCCTGACTGATGTCTTGAGATGCTCCAATATATTCATACAATTTTCCATCCTCATGACGCCAACTATTTTGTGAAGTGCACCAGTCCCTCCTGCAGCAAAGCACCCCCACAACATGATGCTGCCACCCCCGTGCTTCACGGTTGGGATGGTGTTCTTTGGCTTGCAAGCCTCCCCCTTTTCCTCCAAACATAACGATGGTCATTATGGCCAAACAGTTCTATTTTGTTTCATCAGACCAGAGAACATTTCTCCAAAAAGTACGATCTTTGTCCCCATGTGCAGTTGGAAACCATAGTCTGGCTTTTTTATGGTGGTTTTGGAGCAGTGGCTTCTTCCTTGCTGAGCGGCCTTTCAGGTCATGTCGATATAGGACTCGTTTTACTGTGGATATAGATACTTTTGTACCTATTTCCTCCAGCATCTTCACAAGGTCCTTTGCTGTTGTTCTGGGATTGATTTGCACTTTTCACCCCAAAGTACATTCATCCTGATGGTATGACTGCTGCGTGGTCCCATGGTGTTTATACTTGCATACTATTGTTTGTACAGATGAACGTGGTACCTTCAGGCATTTGGAAATTTGTCCCAAGGATGAACCATACTTGTGGAGGTCTACAATTTGTTTCTGAGATCTTGGCTGATTTCTTTAGATTTTCCCATGATGCCAAGCAAAGAGGCACTGAGTTTGAAGGTAGACCTTGAAATACATCCAATTGTACACCTCCAATTGACTCAAATGATGTCAATTAGCCTATCAGAAGCTTCTAAAGCCATGACATCATTTTCTGGATTTTTCCAAGCTGTTTAAAGGCACAGTCGATTTAGTGTATGTACATTTCTGACCCACTGGAATTGTGATACAGTGAATTATAAGTGAAATAATCTGTCTGTAAACAATTGTTGGAAAAATGACTTGTGTCATGCACAAAGTAGATGTCCTAACTGACTTGCCAAAACTATAGTTTGTTAAGAAGAAATTTGTGGAGTGGTTGAAAAATGAGTTTTAATGACTCCAACCAGAGTGTATGTTAACTTCTGACTTCAACTGTACATTAAGACAAGGGAAGAGCCTCAGTCAGAGCTAGGCTGCGTATTAAATGGCATACCTATTTCCTACATAGTGCACTACTTTTGACCAGAGCCCTGTGGACCCTGGGCAAAAGTAGTTCAATATAGGGAACAGAGTGCCATTTGGGAAGCAACCGTAGAGTCCACTCGATCCTCTTGTTTTCATTTCTGACTGTTGATTAATGTGGAAAGAGAAGATGTGAGATGAACACTGACGCCCATGGCAGGTGCAGTGTGTGTGTATGAGAGAGAGGGTTGCCTGGGACCGACCGGGGCTGACACTGAGGGAGGGGGACTGTGGGAAAAGAACCCTGGGAGCCTGACGCCCAGTCATAATAACACAGTGAGGAAACAGTAATGCAAGCTCATACAGGGAGAACCAAGGCCACAGTATGTGTGTGTGAGAGAGAGATGGGAAGCATAGAACTGGAGCAGAGTTTTTAAGAAGATTAGTGTTATATCAGCTGGAATGGTATATGTTTTATTGTGCTAAGCCTGCTACTGTTTAGACATTACGCTACTACTACAGCCTTTCATCCTGCTACTGTTTAGACTATACTATACTACTACTGCCTTTCATCCTGCAGCTGTTTAGACTATACTATACTACTACAGCCTTTCATCCTGCTACTGTTTAGACTATACTATACTACTACTGCCTTTCATCCTGCTACTGTTTAGACTATACTATACTACTACTGCCTTTCATCCTGCTACTGTTTAGACTATACTATACTACTACTGCCTTTCATCCTGCTACTGTTTAGACTATACTATACTACTACTGCCTTTCATCCTGCTACTGTTTAGACTATACTATACTACTACTGCCTTTCATACTGCAGCTGTTTAGACTATACTATACTACTACTGCCTTTCATCCTGCTACTGTTTAGACTATACTATACTACTACTGCCTTTCATACTGCAGCTGTTTAGACTATACTATACTACTATTGCCTTTCATCCTGCTACTGTTTATACACTACTACTATAGCCTTTAATCCTGCTAATGTTTAGACATTACGCTAGTACTGCTGCCTTTCATCCTGCTACTGTTTAGATATTACTATGCTACTGCAGCTTTTTAACTTGCTACTGTTTAGACATTATTATAATACTACAGCCTTTCATCCTGCTACTGTTTAGACTAAACTATACTACTACTGCCTTTCATACTGCAGCTGTTTAGACTATAATATACTAAAACTGCCTTTCATCCTGCTACTGTTTAGATATTACTATACTACTGGAGCATTTCATCCTGCTACTGTTTAGACTATACTACTACTGCCTTTCATTCTGCTGCTGTTTAGACTATACTACTACAGCCTTTCAGCTTGCTACTCATTAGATATTACTATACCACCACAGCCTTGCAGCCTGCTACTGTTTAGATATTACTATGAGCTCCCCAGGGGTGCGTGCTCAGTCCCCTCCTGTACTCCCTGTTCACCCACGACTGCATGGCCAGGCACGACTCCAACACCATCCTTAAGTTTGCTGACGACACAACAGTGGTAGGCCTGATCACCGACAACGACGAGACAGCCTATAGGGAGGAGGTCAGAGACCTGGCCGAGTGGTGCCAGAATAACAACCTATCCCTCAACGTAACCAAGACTAAGGAGATGGTTGTGGACTACAGGAAAAGGAGCACCGAGCACGTCCCCATTCTCATCGACGGGGCTGTAGTGGAGCAGGTTGAGAGCTTCAAATTCCTTGGTGTCCACATCAACAACAAACTAGAATGGTCCAAACACACCAAGACTGTCGTGAAGAGGGCACGACAAAGCCTATTCCCCCTCAGGAAACTAAAATGTGGCATGGGTCCTGAGATCCTCAAAAGGTTCTACAGCTGCAACATCGAGAGCATCCTGACCGGTTGCATCACTGCCTGGTACGGCAATTGCTCGGCCTCCTACCACAAGGCACTTCAGAGGGTAGTGCGTACGGCCCAGTACATCACTGGAGCTAAGTGGCCTGCCATCCAGGACCTCTACACCAGGCGGTGTCAGAGGAAGGCCCTGAAAATTGTCAAAGACCCCAGGGACGCCAGTCATAGACTGTTCTCTCTACTACCGCACGGCAAGCGGTACCGGAGTACCAAGTCTAGGACAAAAAGGCTTCTCAACAGTTTTTACCCCCAAGCCATAAGACTCCTGAACAGGTAACCAAATGGTTACCCGGACTATTTTCATTGTGTGCCCCCCCCCAACCCCTCTTTTACGCTGCTGCTACTCTCTGTTCATCATATATGCATAGTCACTTTAACTATACATTCATGTACATACTACCTCAACCAGTGCTCCCGCACATTGGCTAACCGGGCTATCTGCATTGTGTCCCACCACCCGCCAACCCCTCTTTTTACGCTACTGCTACTCTCTGTTCATCATATATGCAATGTCACTTTAACCATATCTACATGTACACACTACCTCAATCAGCCTGACTAACCGGTGTCTGTATATAGCCTTGCTACTCTTATTTTCAAATGTCTTTTTACTGTTGTTTTATTTCTTTACTTACCTACACACACACACACACACACACACACATACCTTTTTTCCGCACTATTGGTTAGAGCCTGTAAGTAAGCATTTCACTGTAAGGTCTACACCTGTTGTATTCGGCACACGTGACAAATAAACTTTGATTTGATTTGAGGTAAGCTAGTTGAGAACAAGTTCTCATTTACAACTGCAACCTGGCCAAGATAAAGCAAAGCAGTGCGACACAAACAACAACACAGAGTCGCACATGGAATAAACAAACATACAGTCAATAACACAATAGGAAAAAAAGTAAGTCTATATACAGTGTGTGCAATTTGGGTAGGTGGCTGTTTGTGTTCCACTCGAGATAAGCTTGACTTTGCCAATGTCAAGGCCATAACACACTTGTCTTGAGTTTTATCTTAGTGTATGAGTGTTCTGACTCAGGGGAGGCTGGTGGGAGGAACTATAGGACGGGCTCATTGTAGTGGTTGGAATAAAATCAATTGGAATGGTACCAAACACATCAAACACAACATGTTTGACTCCGTTCCATGAATTCCATTCCAACCATTACAATGAGCCCGTCCTCCTAATGAGCCCGTCCTCCACCAGCCTCCTCTGTATGACTAATTCCACACACACTACCTATCTGCAGTTCATCAATTATAGTCAACATCTCAAGGTAAACCTTTAATCATAGGTTAGTGACATCAGATGTTTTAATATTGCACATAAAGGACTAATTAACTCCCGCGCATCCAAGTTAGAGAAAAACACATGCCAACATCATTTTGTAATTACCCTAAAGGTACAAATTAAGTTATTTTAAATCAATTGACTTCACTCATACTGCACTGTCTACGTGTGCGATTCCTCTAAACACACTCGATTTATCCTTTTCTTTGATAAAGCCAAGTAACATCATGCCAAACAAACACACTTGATGGTCAAGCTGTGCCAGGCAGATGAACAGATTCAACATAACATCATAGTGAAGGAGAACTCTGTTGGCATCTAGTGCTTTTCTCTTCTGTCATCATTATCATCCACTCTCATTCAAGTTCACTTTCTGTCTCGCTTAGACTTGTACAGTCTGTATAGTCTCAGTAGTGTGTGTGTGTGTCTTATTCATAACTTTTAATGAGTTCTCAGAAGAGATACTATGCATAAATGCGGCATTGGAAAAATACGATGCTGCCAGGTTTCAAGTCCCAACACATGGCTGTTTCTGGTTCTCTGTTTTCCACCTTCACCTGCTAGACAGTTGGCCTGTGTACAGCAATAATAACTGTCTCATTAACACAGACACACAAACACACACAAGCATGTACACACGCACATCCTTAAACACCTGCCATGACAGAGTTTGCTACCCTGAGTGCCTTGTTTGATCCTACATTAAAGGTGTAAATGTGTCTGCCTGCCTGCCTGCCTGCCTGCCTGCCTGCCTGCCTGCCTGCCTGCCTGCCTGCCTGCCTGCCTGCCTGGCTGGCTGCCTGGCTGGCTGGCTGGCTGGCTGGGACAGACAGACAGACAGACAGACAGACAGACAGACAGACAGACCCCTCTCCTTTATGGACCAATCATCACATGTTCCATAGGTATCCCTCACCTTTCCATTGGACAGTACCAGCTGTGTAACTCCACTACAAGCGTGTTGGAGTAGTATGGTAAACCGTTGGCAAGGTTGGTTGACAGGTCATTGTTTTGTCATGACAATCTGTGAAAGCCAGCTCTTCTGTTTGTAACCATGTTGTCTTGAACACACACACACTTTCTCTTTCTCTCTTGCTCTCTCTTTCTGCTGCATTAACAAGATTAAGAGAGGACAATTAGCAAACCACTCACAACCACTTGTATCACTCTGGGAAAGAACGACAGAAATCTCCCTCTCTCCTCTTCCAAAAGAAGGGATTTCCTCTGGTCTTAAGTTGTGAAGTAAAGGCTTTAAGTGTCTGATCTGATGTGCTAATGTTGGCCCCAGTAACAATGGTCTAGTGTATAGAGGGAGTTTATTTTGGGGGTCTGGTTAATGGGGGGAAGTGGAAGGTATTGTTCCGTGGTGTGTGTGTGTGTGTATGTGTGTGTGTGTGTGTGTGTGTGTGTGTGTGTGTGTGTGTGTGTGTGTGTGTGTGTGTGTGTGTGTGTGTGTGTGTGTGTGTGTGAGTGTGAGTGCGTGTGTGCGTATCAGACTAAGGTCTTTTGTGTCTGTGTTTCAAATAGCACCCTATTCCCTACATAGTGCAGTACTTTTGATCAGAGCCCTATCAAACGTAGTGTACTATATAGGGAATAGAGTGCAATTTGGCAAGCAGCCTGTGTCAAGGTCCGGACACACTGGTAGAGAGGTGACATCATTGTCACTAGTTGCTGCCCAGATACAGAGGCTTGAAGGAGGAAGCATCGTACTATCGCCAATAGATTTGTGGATGTGTGTGCGTCCGTGCAAGCAGGCATTTGTGTGTGTGTGTGTTGGTGGGGTTTACTTACACACACCGATTAATCAATTCAAAACAGAATGATCTCTCTCATAGCCTCTCAGTTAGACTAAAAGAAAGGCTCTGGAAAAACAGAGACAGCAACTCTCATCGAAGCCAACAATGTAAAGGACGACATGACTGTTTAATCCAAATGTTCCAATGTTTTTCACACTTTGTAATCATATTCCAAAACAGCTGCCAGCTGTAAGCAACTGCATCATACGATGTGTGTGTGTGTGTGTGTGTGTGTGTGTGTGTGTGTGTGTGTGTGTGTGTGTGTGTGTGTGTGTGTGTGTGTGTGTGTGGTGTGTGTGTGTGTGTGTGTGTGTGTGTGTGTGTGTGTGTGTGTGTGTGTGTGTGTGTGTGTGTGTTTTACATAAACTCAACCTCAGCCCCAGCTGTGTACAGTCATGGCAGTCGTCAACCTGACTACATCAGTAATGGAAAAGGGAGTGACTAGTTAGTATCAAAATAGGGGGACAGGAAGAGGAAGAGGGATTCAGAGGTAGGTCAGCCTTGGTGCTGCAGCTGGTTGATTTGAGAGGCATTGTGAGGGTGTGAGAAAAGGACAGTGAGACAGAGACAGAGCAATAGAGACAGGGAAAGAGAGACAGAGACAGAAACAGAGAGATGGAGACAGGGAAAGAGAGACAGAGTGAGACGAAAGAGACAGAAACAGAGAGATAGAGACAGGGAAAGAGAGAGAGTGAGACAAAGGCAGAGAGAGAGAGAGAGACAGAGCGATAGAGACAGGGAAAGAGAGACAGAGTGAGACGAAGGCAGAGAGAGAGAGACAGAGACAGAGAAAGATCTGTGAATAATCTGTGAATCAAGAAGCACCCAGGACCAGGTTCAGTGACATGCTGGTATATAGACCCTTAGATGTGGCCAAAGGAGGTTTACACATAGAGAAATAAAGTAGAGTGTTCTAGTCATGTCCCAAATGGCACCCTGCTCCCAATACAGTGCACTACTTTTGACCAGGCCCCATAGAGCTCTGGTCAAAAGTAGTTCACTATAGTAGGGAATGGGGTTCCATTTTGGATGCACATTGGATCTTTGTCTTAACCATCTGAAAACAAAGAGCAGATTATCGAAGAAGAGGAAACGCGTACACAAGAGAAGTAGGCTCTCCTCAGATATGATGATGAGATTATATAGCAACAGCTGTGGCTCTACTGTTTAACTTACATCTGAAATGTTTTGTCTTAGCAGGACTGATAAGGAATATGACATTCCATCTTTTAGTGCATTCTTCTGTTTTGATGCTTATGTGATACTCAAACAGGCAATGCATGAAATCTCATCTCCACAGGAAAGACACAATAATCTTCTTCCGACCTATTGCTTAGGATGCTGCTTCAGATGTGGGTAAAAGCGTATGGTGCGAGAGCATATTTCCATGCATGTGTGTGACTTTTTGGTAGCAGCATTTCCCAAATTCAAAGAGAATCCACCAAACCTCTCTCAAGCCTATACTTAAACAGATGGGGCCATTGCACTAACTAACCATACAGGTAAACCAAACACTAGCATATTCAAGATGTTATCCAGGATAAATCTTCTGTTGGCCGCTTCCCAAACATTCATGCGTCACACAATAGTTTTTGGGAGGTGGCCAACCATGGGATTACCCCGGGTTTAATGGTTGAAATTGTGAAATCCATTCTGACTGACTTTTTTGGTATGTGTTATGTGAATGTGTAGAGGGGAAACTAAAATCAGACCTGGATTAAAATACTATCTAAAATCATTTAAAATACTTTATCTGGGATTGATTGAGCTTGACTGTCACTACGGAACCAATAGAATAGTCACAAAAATGCAATCGTCGCCGATCCAGCACTCCAGGCAAACTACAGATGTAGGATCTTAATTTGATTTTAATTTGATCACTCTTTTGTTGCTGAGAAATGCAAACGTGTAGTGTATTCAAGGTTTAAAAATGCTTCATCATTTCCACTTTAGGGTCAGACTTGGGTTTGCCCCAACAAAGAAGTATCAAACCCTACAAAAAATGTCCATTAATTATAATCCACATTTCCTGCTGTTGCAGAATTATTTTAGCAAACTGTCTCAAATTAAAATCCTATATCTGTAGAGCAAATGTTAAAAGTATTTGAAAAGATTTCAAATAGAAATCAATCCCAGGTCTGACACATATGGAGGGTTTTTTCATTATGCACTATGCATAGGGTTTTGAATAGAATTAGGTATTAGGTACTTTTATCCACACCCTGCTTGTAAAACTCTCATCCCTCCACAGATAAAATTTAACTAGCAACTGGATTCAATCCCTATCGTGAAAGTATCATTGTAAATCTGCGTACATTTTTAAAAGTAATTTACAATTGAGCCGATATATGCAGTGTTTACCGTGAATGCAGTCTCCGCGGACACTGGAACATTGCCTGTAAATTTAAATGGAGCTATAACGCAGATTTTCCACGATACTTCTGCGATACGGATTGAATCCAGACCTATTTCTCCCTCTCTTTTCTCTCTCATGCACATTCCCTCTCTGTGTCTCTCCATATCTCAATTTGTCTCTGTTTCTCTCTCCTTTCTCTATTTTACGGTGTCTATCCTGTTGTCTGGGTCTAAACTTTTGGGAAACTTCTAGCCTCTCTGTCGGCATGACAACATGCATGCTACTGCCCCTACCATAGCAGGAGTCATGTCCCACTTCTATCCCACAGAGGAAGTAAGAGAGAAGAGAGAGAGGGATACAGAGAGGTTAAGGGTCCAGATCATTGCCTTTTGGCATCACTCTCTCCGGGACCAAGGATGTCACAGTGGAATGTTCTGGATCGGTTCAGTTCTAACCCAGTTGTTTCCCTAATTCGGACCCCTGTGCTGTGAGTGCATGCGTGCGTGCGTGCGTGTGTGTGTGTGTGTGTGTGTGTGTGTGTGTGTGTGTGTGTGTGTGTGTGTGTGTGTGTGTGTGTGTGTGTGTGTGTGTGTGTGTGTGTGTGTGTGTGTGTGGTGTGTGTGTGTGTGTGTGCGTGCGTATGTACACGTGCACTTGCATGTGTGTCTGGCGCCTTGCAGGAGTTCAGTACACCAGACCAGAGCAGCCCAAAGCAAAGCCCTTCAGGGTTGATGGAGGGAGAGACAGAGTCACTGAGTCTCTGTCTGGCTAAATAGGTCTTAATTGGCAACAAAACTTGTTTCTCTTCCTCCTTCCTTCCTCATTTGTCCCTCCTCCTTGGCCCCTTTACCCCTTCATTCTTCTTCCTCCTCTCCCCATCTCCTTCACCTCCTTTTCCTTAATGTTCACCTCTCCCTCCTCCTCATCACCACTACTATAGGCTGTCAATGTCTGCATGTGTAGCTAGAATGGTGGCTGCTCTAGTGTTGAGAGAGAGAGAGAGAGAGACTGGGTCCAGTGGGCACAAAGTTCCTAACTATCTCAGCTCTGACACCGTGTCTGGTCACAAGGCACATAGTCAATGTGTGTGTAGGTCCGTGTGAACACGTCTGTTTTGTATGAAGTGTTGTTTTTAGCTCCAGCACACCGTGTCCCCCCTACCTCTGATCCCTCCATCCCTTTCACTCTCTCACTCCTTTATCGTGGAGGTCAGTTGTGTCTACGGTCTGGCCACTTATTAATGAAGTTAATTAAACACCAATTAAAAACAGACACACTCAGCCATCTGTGGCTGACCTGGAGGGGAGGGAGAGGGGTGGAGGAAGGAATGGAGGGGGGGGTGGCGGGAGGGGAGGAGGTGTGAACAGATGGAAGGAGGGAGGGTTGGAGGTGGTGGAGGTGCGAGGGGGCTGGAGAAGGAGGGAAATGAAGGAAGGGTGTAAGAGGGGGAAGAGAGGGAAGAGAGAGAGGTGGAAGAGAGGGAAGAGAGAGAGGGGGAAGAGAGGGAAGAGAGAGGTGGAAGAGAGGGAAGAGAGAGAGGTGGAAGAGAGGGAAGAGAGAGAGGTGGAAGAGAGGGAAGAGAGAGGTGGAAGAGAGGGAAGAGAGAGAGGGGGAAGAGAGGGAAGAGAGAGGGGGAAGAGAGGGAAGAGAGAGGGGGAAGAGAGGGAAGAGAGAGAGGGGGAAGAGAGGGAAGAGAGAGAGGTGGAAGAGAGGGAAGAGAGAGAGGTGGAAGAGAGGGAAGAGAGAGAGGTGGAAGAGAGGGAAGAGAGAGAGGTGGAAGAGAGGGAAGAGAGAGGTGGAAGAGAGGGAAGAGAGAGAGGTGGAAAGCCTCCAGGGACTTTATAGGTTCTAAACACCCTAAACTACTCAACCATGGGTTTGTACTTTGTTATAAATTAGCTCAGTCCCTTAAAATGTAATGACTAGTGCTTTAGAAGGGATCCAATGTCAATGTGTTAACTAGTAACCTGCCATTGTGTGGTAAAAAAACCAGGGCATTTAGGGACAGTTACAGGATATGATGTTTATAGAGAACATCAACATCCTCATCACCTTCATCATCACTGTCATCGTCATCACCAGCATCATTATCATCCTCACCAGCATCATTATCATCGTCACCGCTATCACCATCAAAATCAAATCAAATCAAATGTTGTTTGTCACATGCGTCGAATACAACAGGTGTAGACCTTACAGTGAAATGCTTACTTACGAGCCCTTAACCAACAATGCAGTTTTAAGAAAATCCCTAAAAAAGTAAGCGATAAGAATAACAATTAATTAAAGAGCAACAGTAAATAACAATAGCGGGGCTATATACAGGGGGTAACGGTACAGAGTCATGTGTCAATGTGCGGGGGCACCGGTTAGTTGAGGTATTTGAGGTAATTATGTACATGTAGGTAGAGTTATTAAAGTGGCTATGCATAGATAATAACAGAGAGTAGCAGCAGAAATGCAAAATGTCTGGGTAGCCATTTGATTAGCTGTTCAGGAGTCTTATGGCTTGGGGGTACCATCATCAAGAACATCAAGCACACCATCATCATCACCACTATCATCACCATCACCACCATCATCATCACTATAATTGCATTGATCTGCAACGCACCTGAATTTGACCAATGATGCATGAAAGTCGTCTGTTGCATTGAATGGACTGATGTGAGCGCGCCCACAGTCAAAAGCCAATGGTCTCCTTTATAGCCGATCTATCCATCTGTAGTTACAACGTGACCGCGCCCCGCCAGCCGCCAGCAGCGCAGTAGCTATATCATATGACTCAAAGCGTTCCGACTTCATTCACCACGGAGATCACAGTCTACAGCAGACCCGCTTTGAAGGGATCTAATAGGCTACAAAAACCGTTTGAGAAGAACAACCGGGACATGCGGACGGCTTGACATTATTTTTGACCTATTCTCCATTTGCTGATGTAAACAGGACATAACGTTTATATTTTTGGAAGTCTCCCATAAATGTATGGATAGTGAAATATTATATTCTCAGAGAATTGTATGAACATGCATAAAGGATTAAAACACTCATGTGTCACAACGAGACGTCTTCACTTCAAGTGGATTAGAGCCTAATCGACAAAATGATTACATTTCTCAATTCTGGAAGTTCTTATAAGCATAGATAGCTCTTGTCTCAGGTGCCGTAACTCCGACCCATCTCCTGCTCCTGTGTTTCTTCTGTGGCCAAAAGCGGAGTAGGAAACCCAACTGACTTCAATAAACGTCAGTCTTAAATGTAAACCTAAATGAACACCCAATAAAGTCACACTGTTAGCCTCGCCATGTTGCCTATAACAGCCAAATAATTCGGACTACCGGCTGTAGAGTCGTGGAGGTAGCGGTTCCACCCGAGGGATGGTACTGGATTCCCGTGGTTTGGGAGCGACGCCTCAGCTCCTGGATCTGGAACGGTGTTGGTGGAACTACTGGAACTTTCTCTCGTTCTGGAGCCCAAAGGACCCGAAGGGAGATGAGAGCCGCTTTTCTGAGCTTCCTCCTCGCCTGCTTATTGTGCCCGTTACGCACCGCCGCTGAGGTAAAGGACTTTTATACGAGTTTTGGTTTGTACGCTATGTAGGGGCCAATTCTGTTCAAATTGTGCCGTTTTTAGTGCAACGCTTACTTCGTTGGCAGGTGCATTGTTCGTTCGTTCATGCCCCACTTATGCATAATTATGCCCAAAACTCCAGAGTAGCGTTGCTGTAACTCCATCCAAGAAGTACATGACAATAGGGGGAATCTACGGCTTCTCAGCAACAAGCGCAAACTAAGTGTGCATTATACCACCCCCTTAATTGTGCACATATTTGTGCTTAAAACGCTTCTTCAGCGCTACATAGTCGCGCTCATACCACTTATATAGCCGCGCTATCCATTACGGTACAATAACGTCTGTGTAGGTAATAAAGTGCTGTTATTTTAATTTCAATGTTTTCCTTTTCTTGTAGGAGGCCCCGCTCCCCCGGGAGCTGTTGGAGCGGCTGTCCCGCAGTGAGATCCGCAGCATCAGCGACCTCCAGCGGCTCTTGGAGCTAGACCTGGATGGTAGGCCTAAAGCCTGTTAAATCAGTCTTCATTCAATAGCTTTATTACACAGCCTAGGGCTAGGCTTCAGTAAAGGCACTGAGCTGAGCTCAACACAACATGCCAGAAGTAGCCTACAAGGTTTTGGATAGAACCAAAACGGGTTCTATTGCTTGCTTCATATATGGCACCCCTAAATGTTCTATATAGAACCCTCTTATAGGGTTGGTTGATCAGAACCCCATGGGTTCTTATTCACTGACCCAACATTTGTTCTATATGGAACCTTAAGGGGTGCCATATATGAAGCAAGCATAGAACACCTTTTGGTTCTATCCAGAACCTTTTTTTCTAAGTGTGTACCCTTTGAAGGTAGGAGGAGAGAGGTGTAAAGAGGTGCTATGGCTGTGTCTTGTTTGTGATAGGCTGTTAGCCTGTGGGCAACTTGGACAGGTTTGTCTGCCACATAAGAGATGTTGAATTAGACGAGTTACTTCCTGCAGCTTAGAGGGAAAGAGTGGATGAATCTCCATTGGATGTTTCCCCGGCCGTGAGCACGCCCCTCTCGGGCGGGAACTAAAAGGCGTCTCACCAGCTTCTGGGAGTTGTCTCTGTCCCGCTGCTCGCGGCACTAGGGCGGACAGCCACCATGAACCTGGTGACTGCTGCTTGTGTCAAAACTTTTGATCTGTTTTACACTTTTTATTCCACGTGAAATTAACTTTAGGAAAACTGAACACATAACTGGAGTCTGGTCGAATAAGGGGGAAGGTGTGGACAAGGGCTTGAAACATAGCCTAATGAAACGTTTAAAGCCATTCATTGTTAGGCTACTTAGTAAGCTCACTCCATCCTGCATTCTTAAGTTCTTATCATTTTTTCATCATTTTTCATTTGGTCTTGATTACACCCCACCATTCATTCTGGCATTATTGAAATGCAAATAGGCCTGTCTGCTACTCAGCTGTCTCCTCGGTGCTGGGGGTCAAGTGGCTGTAGGCTTTATGCTGCTGTCATACTGTCCATTATTTGTGGAGCAGCAGTGTTAGGCTGAATGACACACACACACACACACACACACACACACACTGAGGGCTGAATGGCTGCTGTGTTGGTATGTATAATTCATGGTGAAATTCCTGAGTGTCAGGAGGAAGGAGCGAGGAGGCTTTGTGTTGGTCAAGACATACAGCAAGCACTTAAGTTCCTGCACGTAAGTGCAGTCACACACACACACACACACACACACACACACACACACACACAATCACACACACGCCCTCTACAGTCTACACTCTCTGTGGGGTCAGTATTTGGGTAGCAAAAATATATACTTTGAGAGAGAGACCCCAAACAGGTCAATATGGAGCTGAAAGGACAAACAAGGTGATTTTGACGTGAAAGGTTCTTTACACCCGACTAACAACCAGAGCTGTTTGATTGGATAGCAGAAGGCTTATGGTTGTCATGGTGACAATAAGGGATTGTTCATTTACAGAGGGGACACAGTTATTTTGAGCTTTTCTGAGTTCAAGCTTCTCTCTCCATTCAGTGTTGCTCTGCTTCTGAATGGCCCAGCTAGTGTAGGGATAACATGAGATTGAATTTGTTGTGGTCAACAGAGAATGAGGTGATAGGGGAGAACAAACAGAGGGACCACAACAAGGCCTTCCCCCACAGCTACTCACAGCTGGAGAGCTCTCAGACACACTCCAGGCGCAAGAGGAGCATCGGTAAGTGTGTGTGTGTCTTTGTAGTTGTGTTCATGCATACCTGTGGAATTTGTGTGTGTGAGAGAGAGAGAGAGAGAGAGAGAGAGAGAGAGAGAGAGAGAGAGAGAGGAGAGAGAGAGAGAGAGAGAGAGAGAGAGAGGAGAGAGAGAGAGAGAGAGAGAGAGAGAGAGAGAGAGAGAGAGAGAGAGAGAGAGAGAGAGAGAGAGAGAGAGAGAGAGAGAGAGAGAGTGAGAGAGAGAGAAAGAACGTGTGTGTCTGTTTGAGTATTTGCCTCTTTCCGTCTATATCCCATCTACTGTATGTCTACGTGTGTGTCTCTGTGTGTCTCTGTGTGTGTCTCTCTCTCTCTCTCTGTGTGTGTTCGTGTGTGTGTCTCTCTCTCTCTGTGTGTGTGTGTGTGTCTCTGTGTTTGTGTGTAAGTATACACCAACACTACCTTCTCTCTATGCTGTCATGTTTCACCTTTAACCTCTCCCCCTCCCCTTTGACCCCAGAGGAGGCGTTACCCGCGGTGTGTAAGACTCGTACGGTGATCTACGAGATCCCTCGGAGCCAGGTGGATTCCACCTCCGCTAACTTCATCATCTGGCCTCCCTGTGTAGAGGTGAAGAGATGTACCGGATGCTGCAACACCAGCAACATGCACTGCCTGCCCTCCCGCAAGCACCACCGCACTGTCAAGGTAGGAGAGAGCCACACGTTCTCTGAACACACACAAACACAGGCACACACACACACACACACACACACACACACACACACACACACACACACACACTTGCAGCAGCTCAACCATTCAACCCCTTTCTACTAGTCCAGCTTCCCTTAGCTAGGTCTGCCTGGCTAGGTGTGTGTGTGTGTGTGTGTGTGTGTGTGTGTGTGTGTGTGTGTGTGTGTGTGTGTGTGTGTGTGTGTGTGTGTGTGTGTGTGTGTGTGTGTGTGTGTACAGTAGAATAATAGTGAAGACATCTAAACTGAAATAACACATATGGAATCATGTAGTAACCGAAAAAGTGTTAAACAAATCAAAATATATTAATATGAGATTCTTCAAAGTAGCCACCCTTTGCCTTGATGACAGCTTTGCTCACTCTTGGCATTCTCTCAACCAGCTTCACCAGGAAGATAGTAAAGAAAAACACTTGAATGAGTAGGTGTGTCCAAACTTTTGTCTGGTACTGTATATGTGTGTGTGTGTGTGTGTGTGTGTGTGTGTGTGTGTGTGTGTGTGTGTGTGTGTGTGTGTGTGTGTGTGTGTGTGTGTGTGTGTGTGTGCCAGGCCAGGAGACTCCCTTGCGACCACAGGAACATAATCATTTGTATTTTATCTCTGCCAGGGCTGGCACATAACAGCAAGTAAACCCTGCCATCTAAAACCCACACACACTGCCAACTGGAAGCTCTGCTCAGTGTGTGTGTGTGTGAGAGAGAGAGAGAGGATGGAGAGAGAGAAAAAGGAGTGAGACGGTGTGTGTGTGTGTTCATGCGCTAAGGATTTCCAGCCAGTTTACCATGGTCTGAGCCGAGGAGGATAGTGGGTGTGTTGATGATCTCAGTGCTTCAGTGTATTCACTACGGGGGTTATTTTGTTTTCCCCACTCCCTGTTTTCCTCTGAGTGAATGGCTCCTCAGTCCTCTGTCTATTAAAAGACTAAAGATGCTGTCTGTCTGGCTTAGCTGTTCCTTGTATGTTTGTGTGTGTGTGTCTGTTTGGCTTAGCTGTTCCTTGTATGTTTGTGTGTGTGTGTCTGTTTGGCTTTGCTGTTCCTTGTATGTTTGTGTGTGTGTGTGTCTGTTTGGCTTAGCTGTTCCTTGTATGTTTGTGTGTGTGTGTGTGTCTGTCTGGCTTAGCTGTTCCTTGTATGTTTGTGTGTGTGTGTGTCTGTTTGGCTTAGCTGTTCCTCAGACTGTTCACACAGAGGAAGAAGCTGTTATTTCTGGGTGCTGAGGTAGTCCCTTCTTGTTTAGGTAAATGCTATTATGTTTAGTTCCTAATGAATACAATCTGAGCTGAACTGAACTGTTTAGGTAAAAGTTCTTCTGTTTAGTTCCTAATGAATACAATCTGAACTGAACTGATCTGGCTGAGGCAGCACTATCTGCTGTAGACCTCAGATAGAGATCATATGCAGAAATAGAGGGTCAAAGGTCATAGAGTCATCCCTGCAAATAAGAGCCGTAACTATTGGAGGGAATCTAACTGTTCTTAAATGTACAGAAAGAGAGTGAGAAAGAGAGAAGCAGTGTTTTTGAAGGGGTGAGGGATGGTCGGATAGAGAGAGCAGAGGGATGAGAGGAATGGACAGATGAGAGAAGGGAGGGATAGAGAGAGCAGAGGGATGAGAGGAATGGACAGATGAGGAGAGAAGGGAGGGATAGAGAGAGCAGAGGGATGAGAGGAATGGACAGATGAGGAGAGAAGGGAGGGATAGAGAGAGCAGAGGGATGAGAGGAATGGACAGATGAGAAGGGAGGGTGCAGATTTGATCCCCTTTTGATACTCAATATAAGATGAAAGGGTCTCTCTCTCTCATTCTTTTTCCTTTTCTTCATTCATTCTTTCATTCTTTCTTTCTTTCTCTTTGTCTTTGACAGAGAGGAAATCAAAAGATAAGTCTCCCGTATATCCTGAGATTCAACTACAGAGACAGGACTATGGAGAGGAAACACACACACACGTACACACGTATGCACACACACACATGCACGCGCACACACTTTCACACGCTGCGTGACATCCGGGAGAAGCCTTCGAGGGTGTGTGAATGTGTGTGTGCACATGCATGCTAGCTTGCCCGTCTCTGCTCTTCCAGAAACCATTCACCAGTACCAGAACAGCGGACCGTTGTTTTTCAATGGCTCATACTGGTCTTGACTCTGTGTATTAATCTCCCATGGTTTCTCTGTGTCCACTGTCTGTTTCCCTCCATTCCAGTTTCCACTGGTGGGACAGAGACAAAGGTTCCATTGTTATGTCTGACTTTATGATGACTTTCTGGGGAAATAACAGCTAGAAGGTCATAATCATATTAATATGACCTGGTTTATGACCTGGTTTACTGAGAACCCAAACACACCTCGTGTTACACACCTTTGAGTTGACTCGTGTTTTATTCTCTGTATTTCATTTGCCAGGAAGGAAACTGAGAAACTCCCTCAGGCTGCATCTCAATAGCCTACAATGGGTTCTTCTCCATGTCTCCTCCCTTTCACATACAGATGTAGGATCTTCATTTGAGCCAGTTTGCTACAGCAGGAAAATAATCAGTCAGCAACAGGAAATGTGAATTATTATGTGGATTATAATTAATTAACATTTTATGTAGTAGTTGATACATTTTTTCGTAAGGAAAAATCAAGCCTGACATTTTAAAGTGGAAATTACAAACTTTAGAAGCCTTTTAAAATTCTCAGCAACAAAAGAGTGATCAAATTCAGAGCCTACATCTGTACACTGCCCTGTAAGCACAGGGAAAGTAAGTAGCATGGCATCTGTCCAGTTGTTTCCTATCAGTGCAGAATCAGATGAAGGAAATTACACAAGGAGAAAAAGCCTTAATTACAACATGGAGAGGGAGCGTCTCCAGTCCATACTATTGAGATGCCTTACCTCACCTGAACCTCTGTACCAATAACAGTGTTACTGTCTCTGCTGTGCTCTTCTGGTTCATGTTGTAACATAGCAGCACCTTTCTGTGTGTGTGTGTGTGTGTGTGTGTGTGTGTGTGTGTGTGTGTGTGTGTGTGTGTGTGTGTGTGTGTGTGTGTGTGTGTGTGTTGTCTTTGTGTATGTTCAGACTTGAAAGAGAATAGAGGCCTGTACAATCAGTCCTGAAGCTCAAGCAGGCTTGGCTTTTTGAGAGAGCACTAATGTGTGTGTGCTTGCTAATGTGTGTGTGCTTGCTTACTTGCTTACGTGTGTGTGTGTGTTAGTGTACGAGGGGTGTGTGTGTGTCAGGTTTGGTATCCTTCCATTACCTCGAAAAGAGGAGATTCTCCAGAACTCATTCTGATCTCCCTCCCTCCCTCCCTCCCTCCCTCCCTCCCTCCCTCCCTCCCTCCCTCTCCAGGTGGCTAAGGTGGAGTATGTGAGGAGGCGTCCTAAACTAAAGGAGGTGCTGGTGCGGCTGGAGGAGCACCTTGAGTGTATATGTACCTCCAAACGACACATCAAGGAACTCTACGAGATAGACAATGGTAAATATCTTACTATACTCTACTGCATACAGCGTGTGCTTCAGCTCCTGTCTGAGAGTGTCTCTCTACACTGATATAAACTGAGAACAGTTGAGGAATTTAAATGATTCTCCCTCAGGGTATTCCACTTTTCAATCCCCTTTTTTCTTTATAGATCCCCCTCTTCCCCCTCCTCCCCCTTCATTCACAGGACCCAGTAGGACCAAGGGTAAAGGGAGGAAACGTAAAAAGCTCAAAAACCTCAAAGAATTTCTCATACGTTTCTCGGGCATGTGGAAAAACATGAGTGTTTATTAGTGTCATTACGGTAGGCATTAGCACTACAGCCAATCAATGATCTGGGTTTAAACGCCAAATCATTTGAATCGCCAATCAGTGACCAGTATCAATCGAACAGGAAGAGGGGGGTGAAATTAGGAAGTGGTTTTAATTGGTGACTGGTGCCTTGGCTGATTACATTGGGTATGGAGGTTGTATTTGGTGGTGAAAGATGGGGTGCTAAAGATTCATTGTTTTAAGTGGTGAACATTTGACATTGGGGGGAGGACTTCTATTGTCTGATTGGCTAAGCTAACGTTTGGCACCTATTTCTCTTCTCCCATCAGGCGTAAGGTGAAGAAAGATGGACGGAAGACAGAAGAGTGAAAGAGAGGAAGAGGGAAGAGAACATCTTTTCAACAGAAACGTTCATGTTTCTCAGACTGAGATATGAGCAGCCACGTTGTGCGGGATGGCAACAAGAGAAGTGGGCAGAGGACAGAGAACGTCAAAATAACATCAAAATATTGCCAGGATCGTGAATGATGTTTCTGGAAGATGCAAATAAGAACTTTGGTATTAGGAGTGGGTGTGGCTTCGATTTGATGATTGACAGGTGTCAAATAACATGACTATGCCAACTGGGAGAAGAAGAGAGGTAGATGATTGGATACTGGAGGACTATGGGAGTTACAGTCTTTATATAAAGGACTTCTGACTACAAGACTACTCCCATCATTTTGGATTACAAGCGGTTTGGAATCCTCCCAATCATTTCAGATGCTTCTGGATTTTTCCATCGGATTCCGGGGACAGTGACTGGGATTATGTTTTGTACTCTCCTTCTGGAACGGAAGGAAGTCACCTACATGATGTATATCCTCTTATTTTTGTAACCCTGCTTTTCTATTACTGACTGACTTCTTGATTCGTTTCTGGTATGTTATTCACATAAAGGAAGGTTTAAAACAACTGCTATCAGTTACAAGTTACTAATAAAGTATTTATAATGTCAATATGTTACAATGTCTTTAGTTTTTGCCTGTCAGTCGAGGGAGGGAGGGAGGGAGGGAGGGAGGGAGGGAGGGGGGGAGGGAGGGGGGGAGGGAGGGAGGGAGGGAGAGACGAATAACCCCTTTAGGCAGATATTAATTAACATGAACTTTATTGAGAGAGGGAGAAAACCTAGTACATCTTAAGGGGTCACCTCTTATGACTCATACTGAGACACTTTGAACATGAAACCCCTGTGAACTAGTAACTGAGAATATCTCTGCTCTCGCTCATACATACCTTCAATACGGAGAGGAAGGAGGTCGATATCAAGACCAGCACACTGCTAATGCCAAAGCAACTCTCAGGTTATAGAGCAGGGCCTGTATTCTAAAGCGTCTCAGAGTAAGAGTGCTGATCTCGGATCAGGTTCCACCTGTTCATTGTAATCTTATTCATTATGATCTAACAGGCTACACTGATCCTAGATCAGCAATCTTTTCTGAGACACTTTGTCAATACAGGCCCAGGTAACGGTTTTACTAAGAACACTTAATATATGAATAAGATAATGTTATTATTGTACTGTCTCAGTAAGGGATAAGATACTGTGTTTAGGAAAATAGTAAAATGTCAATGTTGTTGAAAATGATATTCTATTCCGGTATTATTATCCTGTAACCTTTCAAAGAAACCCAGAAGCTGTCTTAGTTTCAACATATAAATCACTTCAAAGTTCTCACAGAAAGGAAATAACTTTGATAATACAGTATTCGTGTAAAACGTGCAGTTGTTACATCTTAATCAGTGATACCTTAGTTGAAATGGTAATATGGCATCTCTTTAGTTCCCACAATCCACCAGTGTTATAAGATGCCATGGACGGACAGTACCGGCTCCATTGGTTTAGCAAGACTTTTATTTAGTGAATAAACCAGTGAAATAGAGGTAGGATTGTGTGCCTTTGGGGTTTCTCAAAATAATATTTACCCTCTCT